>NC_060143.1:433879988-434183018 GCF_021461385.2 Schistocerca piceifrons
TCCTCAGAATGCAAAAATATTCTGATGACACACGTTACAGAGGCAGTAATGGCCATCGCAATATAGAAATCAGCCCTCGCACGGAAAGATTTAGTTGTTCATTTTTTCCACGTGCTATTAGAGAATGGAACGGTAGAGAAATATTCTGAAGGTGACTCGACGAAAATAATAAATAAGTTAATATTTATATTTAAAAAATTAAGTACAAACATATTAACTTTCAAAAATTAATTTTTTCTTAAGAAACTAGGTATCTTAGGAAACGATTAACGTTTCATTTCTACAAATAACTTAACAATAATTATGGCATATTAACTATAGGTTATTTGTAAATCAACCTAAGTCAAGACAAGAAAAATAAATGCATGATACAAAAGGAACAACAAATTAAATCTACTTTAACAAATTTAATTTATTATTTCATAAATCAATCACGTAAATGTGAATTACAGGGTACTCATCAAGATGAATACGTGGAGAGACAGCCAAAAAAAGACAGCCAAACTGAGACGAGCGCGCAGAATTGTGTAAGTTTAAGCTAACTGTACCTTGCTAATACTTATTCAGATTAGTTACTATGTAAATTAACTGAAGGTAATGGTCGAAGCTAGACAAACTTAAATTCTTAACCATGGCTGGTTACGTTAGATATGATTTGTGATATTCACTGGACAGTGATTGACTGTTAAATGGTTGGAATACGCTCAGTAAAAATTACACCCAGGCCGGCTGGTGCACGAGGTGTTGATCTATTAGCAGTAATTTTATTTGGATCTGGTGCAACTCATTGACTCATAAGTTACGCTGTACGAGCAGGTAAGTGAAGGATGCACTTTAATACTGAAAAAGATTCATTTGAAAGTAACTTTTGTTATTCATTCCTTCAAGTATTTGGGGATTCTTCTTCGGGCAATTTTTCCATCTTCAGCCTTTTAAAGAAAATTAAAAATACATCAAAAAACATTGAAAGAAATAACGATTGAGCTCTATGAGAAAGTAATATGTGTAGTCTTGAAAGCTGTGAGGTTGATGTGCTGTGGGTTCCTTAAAACATTTTCTAGGTGGAGGATTTGGACAGAGGCGAGTTTCGAGAGAAAGTGACACGAATACAGGATATGAGATGAATATTCTGAAGGGTCAAAAGACGGAGTGCAGGTGATCAGAGACCGGTAGGGTCGCAGTTATGCAGGGGCAGAGTGAGTTGGAGCCTTCATTTGGAAAGGAGGAAGTAGGGCAGCTTATAATTGAGGGGATGTGTAGCCCTCAGAAATGATTTAATGGCCAGTGGGGGAAGAAAAGCACATGGAATGTGTAGGGATGTGAGGAAGTTGTAGCATTTCTGTGTACGTTTACGTCCGACTTCCTGTGGAAAGTTCTAATTGCAGCGTGACTATGCTACTTTCTAAAAGTGATCTGATACCTGTGCATGAAAACTTTGTAGCGTAGCGCGTTCGCAAGAAAAATTATTCATGACTGCTATTGTCCGCTCTAATATGTAATATTCATATGCTAGAATTACTGTTGCGTAACTTACTGACTGTTTATTATGACAACTTTATTTCGTTGGAATGGAAACAGTAATTTGCAATGTGTTCCTTGACTTTCAAAATGGCTCTGAGCACTATGGGACTTAACTTCTGAGGTCATCAGACCCCTAGAACTTAGAACTACTTAAACCTAACTAACCTAAGGACATCACACACATCCATGCCCGTGGCAGGATTCGAACCTGCGACCGTAGCGGTCGAGCGGTTTCAGACTGTAGCGCCTAGAACCGTTTGGCCACCCCGGCCGGCCCTTGACTTTAATAATTAATGATTTAATCATGAGACCTAATTATATGTGAATCATGATACTCCATAACTTACCCAGCAGCGGTGGTGGTTAGTGTTTAACGTCCCGTCGACAACGAGGTCATTAGAGACGGAGCGCAAGCTCGGGTTAGGGAATGATTGGGAAGGAAATCGGCCGTGCCCTTTCAAAGGAACCATCCCGGCATTTGCCTGAAACGATTTAGGGAAATCACGGAAAACCTAAATCAGGATGACCGGAGACGGGATTGAACCGTCGTCCTCCCGAATTACCCAGCAGCAATGAAGATATTGCAGCGTTAACTATACTATGCTAAATACATGTCAAGTTACTGATAATACTTTGGAATTACGCAGAAACAGACGAATGTTCTACGCTCTAACAAATCAACGAATTGCTTGACACGTCTCTAAAATTAAACATTACCTACGCAACGAGATATCTGCTCTGCTCTGCAACAGTACCTGAAATAAATCGCGTTATTGCATGTAGAGCTTAAATAAATCACACTGCTTATTCATGTACTGGTCTCCAATGTGTATTAAATTAATCACGCTGAAGTGCAGTGCATTTACATATGTTAACGAAACAAATGAAGCTGCTTTGCAATTCGTATAAGAGTGATTATGGCAAGTAAGTTTTTCTTAATGAAAAGTAAGTATAGAGTTCTCGGCACAAAGTAAATCGAATTCTATCTCCGAAGAATCTTTTTGTATTAAAACTAAGGAAACATACACTGTTACGGTGTTGTCTTGAGACTGCCAATTATTGTTATCGTCAACACAAGAATAATGAAGTTCAGATGTTTTCTGCTGTAACAATATGTAATTAAGAAATAATGCGATGGTTGAAAGTCCAGTATTAATATTACAAGGTATATTTAATTGTGATGTGTGTTAAATAACAATGTCATTGGCCATACAGGGTAGCCGCGTAAGCTTAGGGACCGATGAATGGTTCAAATGGCTCTAAGCACTGTGGGACTTAACATCTGTGGTCATCAGTACCCTAGAACTTAGAACTAGTTAAACCTATCTAACCTAAGGACATCACACACATCCATGCCCGAGGCAGGATTCGAACCTGCGACCGTAGCAGTCCCGCGGTTCCGGTCTGTAGCGCCTAGAACCGCACGGCCACCACTTAGGGACCGCTGACCTCAGCAGTTTGGTCCCATACGACCTTACCACAAATTTTCCAACATGTTATTAGCTAAATAGTTGGCAGCTGGCGGACAAATAAATACAACAAAAAATGATCTTATTCTGTGAGGTAACCAAGTGATAATCTTGCAAAGAATCTACTATGAGTATTTCGATTGTTCCACCAGCGATTCGCACAAGTTTTCGTCATTTCCTCATTGCTATTCAACGCACAAAAACGTTGGCTACCCAGGAGTTTGCAGTTGTCTGTGGAATCGTATTTCTCCTATTACTCGCCACTAGAAGAAGTGTTTCAAGTGCTGCCATCTGTGTGTGGCGACTCGTCGCTCGTGGCGCTTGCTTAGTCTACCTGCTGGTGGGCGTGCGGGCTGGCGGAGGCGATTATACTCGCGGTGCTACGGTGTTATGAGCGGCCAGGCGGCAGTCCACGATCAATACCCGCCGGCACCCGAACCACTACCCGGCCGGTGCCTTTGCAAAGAAGCTGACGCTCTGCAATTCTCGCCCGTATCGCGTGTATACACCACGACAAGGCGCGGCCTCCCTCATAAAGATCCTAGAGCAGTCCTAACAAGTGGTATGTCACATACTTCCTAACTTACCACCGTGGGATGCGATGGAGCAATTTTCTACTGATCCTTAGGGCATTCTGATTTAATTTTTCTTCGTTCACAACATTTATGCAACAAGAGAATTTCAGCAGTTTCCGGACTTTTCTGAATTAATGCCCCGTATCTATTGCTATTCACGTCGTTAATTCTGATTTTTCTTCCATGTATTTTTATTTCCGAAATCTTATCGCTGTTTAAGTTCATTGATAGTAAATCTTTGCCGCACGGAATCAGCCGAGCGGTCTCAGGCGCTGCAGTCATGGACTGTGCGGCTGGTCCCGGCGGAGGTTCGAGTCCTCCCTCGGGCATGTGTGTGTTTGTCCTTAGGATAATTTAAGTTAAGTAGTGTGTAAGCTTTGGGACTGATGACCTTAGCAGTTAAGTCCCATAAGATTTCACACACACACACACAGTTAATCTTTACTGAAGTCTCGTTCAGTTTTTTTGTCATACTGTCTATGATTTCTCTCCTCATATGTGCCATTTCGTTTATAGTTCTTATTCTGTTTTAATTTCCCCACAGGTCGTGAGCAGCAGACGATGATCATCAGCTGGAATAAATTTTCGGGTTTCCATAATACAGCTGTATATCAAAACTACGAATGGCGTTCAATAAGTAATGCACCACTTTTTATGAAAGAAAGTTTGTTTTATTCAGAGTTCCAGTACACCGTATTACTCCCAATTATTCTGGGTACAAAATACTATTTTTCAACATAACCTTCATTCAATGCAATAGCCTTACGCCTTCTTATTCGGAAGCCCTCTGTGACCGCACGGTGCTATTCTACTGGTCAAAGATGAAGCCATCTTCTTGCTGCATGAATAGCCTCCTCTGCAACCACGCACTGCTTCCTGCGCAGTGCATCCTTCATTGGAACAAAGAGATGGAAGCCGGAAGGACGAGGAAGAACAGTCCAAGGACGTTTTGTGAGCTGTTCTCGGGTGCGCGGACTTGAATGAGACCTTGTGATGTCATGGAGAAAAAGAAGTTCGTTTGCATTGTTGTGGCGACGAACACGCTGAAGTCGTTTCTTTTCCCTGAGGGTAGCACAACATGCTTCAGAGTTGATTGTTGCACCATCAGGGAGGACACCAAAAGAGAATAACCCCTTCAGGAACCCAGAGGATCGTCGCCGTGACTTTAGCATCTGAGGGTGTGATCTTGAAATTTTCCTTCGGAGGAGATGGTGCAGCGCAATTCCATGGATTGCTGTTTTGTTTCTGGTCCGATGTGATGAAACCATGTTTCAGCGCATGTGAGGATACTCAACGCAAGCAGTTCCGCACAGATGGTCCTTCGTTGCCCTTTATGGTCTTCTGTTAGGCGGCGAGAAACCCAGCGAGCAAACACCTTTCAGTGCACAAACTGGTGGATGAGTGTGTCAGCACTACCATCAGAGGCGTCCAGCTGAGTAGCGAGTTGTTTGACTGCGATCCGTCGGTCACCGCTAATGAAAGTGCCCGCACTTCCGAATTCTACAGCAGTCACTGCTGTGTGCAGCCGCCCGGCACGAAGGGGATCGGACAGGTTTGCACGACGTTGTTGCGATGATAACAGACGCCTCGCCCAACGACTCACCAAGACTTTTTCCGTGCCAGTATCCATAGACATCCTGAAAGCGCCGACGAATATCTGCGACGCTCTGGTTTTTCGCCCAAAGAAAGTCAATGACAGGTCTCTGCTTGGAACGCACTTCCCTCTATTACAGAAGCCATTTTGAAGACAGCGCATAGCGCCGCTACCTGTCGGAACTTCAAGAAACTATGCAGGCCGAAGCGGGAATATTCCACGATGTCCCACAACAAACTCAGCATTTTTAAACCGAAATTGGCCGAGAAGAAAGAGATGTGTCCCGTTACTTATTGAACGCCCTTCGAATTTAATGAGTTGTTTCAGCCTCACAATTTGCCCATTATCAGATATCTTTGTAAAAAGTAAAATAAATAAACAAATAAAATAGTAAAAACATCGATATGTATACTTTTGAGTATACAGCTGAGTGAATTTACATCATGAACTACAGAAGATCCATGAATATATTTTCACTTCCAGCGACATAATTATCTCCTCCTCATTTTGAGATACCACAAACTTTACATAGATTTATGATACTCCTCAAAGATCTACATTCAAACGGAGGTAGTTTCAGGCGGTGAGTGATATACTGACATTAGTTTTCTGTCTAAGCACACAGAGCATCTGTCGTAACAATTAAGCCGCAAATTAGAAAATTAGTATCATACTTTCAGGTACTCGATATGTTTTCAAGAAACATTCCGCTATGCTTTCTGTTAAAAATCTTGCCCATGAACCGAAGTCTCCCATTCTCCCTTCTTACTGGTTAAAGCTCATACCACTTCGTAACGTTACACTTGCGTACGTGAGATGCTTAAAACAAAAGTATCATATTCCTATATGGCGTAGTATCAGTCAAAACTAGACGTTTCTATAACATATTTCTTGAAGGGCTTGTTATACATGTAACGAGTAATGTTCAGTGTTTGGTGATGTAAGCAGGGTTCACGAGAGACGGCATAACACATTGATCCAATACGCGCGTGTGCGTTTAAGCACGACAGAGCATCACCCCATTTTCTACGTACCATGCGACAGTAATCGCCGCGTTTAATTGTTGATGAATTCGTCGAGGAGTTCCTGTAAACTTATTATCCGTTCAACCAGACCTGAATCCGTTGGATTTCTGGGTTTACGGACATTTAAAGACTTCCGTGTACGTCCAACTCACTGACAGTATGCAGTCGTTACAGGAGCGTATTACCAATACATGTGACGAGGTTCGAATGGAAGCAGCTGTGCGTGATTCACTGTGAAAAGGGCTGAGGTGTAGGATCTGACTCTGATTCTGACTTACTAAGTAATCACATGTTGTCTGTGACAGTCATCTATGGCTAATTTTTGCACTGTGGTATTCGTTATTAAAATCAGGCACTTCCACTGCAGTTTCAGTAGATCAGGCGTGAGAATGAGCCCGTGTGTTCGAAACTAGTCGCCAAACATACATGGGATAGGAAAAATAATGTGAACAATGGCAGTAATGGGATGGTTGTTTTTTGACGGTCAACAACCCAGGTAAAGCACGTGTCGCGCTGGGCTGTGCGTGTTCAGCACGGATTAGGCATCAGTGCAGGTTGTTTACAAGTAGTACACACATTGTATTTGCATTCAGAGGCCGAAGTCGACGTGCAATGAAAGGCCTAACAGAGTTACAAAGAGGGCAGATTGTGGGGGGCCCGAGTAGATTGAGCATCAGTAAACAAGACAGCCAGCTTGTTGAATGTTTCAAGAGAAACTGTTTCAATAGTCATGACAGCATACGCGAAACATGGGAAGACATCATCGTGTAAACGTAATAGTGGGCGCAAATCAAAACTCCTGGAAATGGAAAAAAGAACACATTGACACCGGTGTGTCAGACCCACCATACTTGCTCCGGACACTGCGAGAGGGCTGTACAAGCAATGATCACACGCACGGCACAGCGGACACACCAGGAACCGCGGTGTTGGCCGTCGAATGGCGCTAGCTGCGCAGCATTTGTGCACCGCCGCCGTCAGTGTCAGCCAGTTTTCCGTGGCATACGGAGCTCCATCGCAGTCTTTAACACTGGTAGCATGCCGCGACAGCGTGGACGTGAACCGTATGTGCAGTTGACGGACTTTGAGCGAGGGCGTATAGTGGGCATGCGGGAGGCCGGGTGGACGTACCGCCGAATTGCTCAACACGTGGGGCGTGAGGTCTCCACAGTACATCGATGTTGTCGCCAGTGGTCGGCGGAAGGTGCACGTGCCCGTCGACCTAGGACCGGACCGCAGCGACGCACGGATGCACGCCAAGACCGTAGGATCCTACGCAGTGCCGTAGGGGACCGCACCGCCACTTCCCAGCAAATTAGGGACACTGTTGCTCCTGGGGTATCGGCGAGGACCATTCGCAACCGTCTCCATGAAGCTGGGCTACGGTCCCGCACACCGTTAGGCCGTATTCCGCTCACGCCCCAACATCGTGCAGCCCGCCTCCAGTGGTGTCGCGACAGGCGTGAATGGAGGGACGAATGGAGACGTGTCGTCTTCAGCGATGAGAGTCGCTTCTGCCTTGGTGCCAATGATGGTCGTATGCGTGTTTGGCGCCGTGCAGGTGAGCGCCACAATCAGGACTGCATACGACCGAGGCACACAGGCCAACACCCGGCATCATGGTGTGGGGAGCGATCTCCTACACTGGCCGTACACCACTGGTGATCGTCGAGGGGACACTGAATAGTGCACGGTACATTCAAACCGTCATCGAACCCATCGTTCTACCATTCCTAGACCGGCAAGGGAACTTGCTGTTCCAACAGGACAATGCACGTCCGCATGTATCCCGTGCCACCCAACGTGCTCCAGAAGGTGTAAGTCAACTACCCTGGCCAGCAAGATCTCCGGATCTGTCCCCCATTGAGCATGTTTGGGACTGGATGAAGCGTCGTCTCACGCGGTCTGCACGTCCAGCACGAACGCTGGTCCAACTGAGGCGCCAGGTGGAAATGGCATGGCAAGCCGTTCCACAGGACTACATCCAGCATCTCTACGATCGTCTCCATGGGAGAATAGCAGCCTGCATTGCTGCGAAAGATGGATATACACTGTACTAGTGCCGACATTGTGCATGCTCTGTTGCCTGTGTCTATGTGCCTGTGGTTCTGTCAGTGTGATCATGTGATGTATCTGACCCCAGGAATGTGCCAATAAAGTTTCCCCTTCCTGGGACAATGAATTCACGGTGTTCTTATTTCAATTTCCAGGAGTGTATATGACTGACATCGTCGTACGGTTCAAAAATGGCTCTGAGCGCTATGGGACTCAACTGCTGTGGTCATAAGTCCCCTAGAACTTAGAACTAATTAAACCTAACTAACCTAAGGACATCACACACATCCATGCCCGAGGCAGGATTCGAACCTGCGACCGTAGCGGTCGTGCGGTTCCAGACTGTAGCGCCTTTAACCGCTCGGCCACTCCGGCCGGCCCATCGTCGTACGCTAGCACTGTCAAAATAATACAAAACTACGGCGGGTAAAGTGACTGCAAGGCTCAGTAGTCATCTTCGAGACCCGTATCTACGGACACTGCCCGCCGAGAACTCCATAAAGCAAATATTCATGGACGAACTGTTGTACCGAAACCGTTAGTAATGACAACCAACGCAAAGAAGCGTAAGAAATGGTGTCAGGAGCACAAACTCTGGATGGCTGGTCAGTGGAAACACGTCATATGGTCCGACGGGTCAACTTATTCGTTACTTCCAACATCGGGCAGGGTTTACGTATGGAGAATGCCAAAAGATGCCTACAAACCTGATTACTTCATTCGAACTGTTAAACATGAAGTGTGATGGTGTGGGCAGCCATATCAGGTATTCTTCTGTCCCATCATTACTCACAAAGGCTATGTTACAGCCAACGATTATGTGAACATTTTAGATGATCAGGTGCACCCCATAATTCAAATGTTGTTCGCCAACAATGATGCCATATTTCAGGACGATAATGCACCCATTCGCACAGTCAGGACAGTAGAATCGTGGTATGAGGAGCATGCAGCTGAACTGCTTTGTCTCCCCTGCCAGCACAGTCCCTGGACTTGAACATTAGCGAACCCTTGTGGGCGGTATTGGAGTGCAGACTCAGGAGCAAATTTCCGCCTCCCTCGTCACCACAAGAGTTAGAAGAAGTTCTGTTCGAGAAGTGGCAAAATGTTCCACTGGAGACTACACAGTCGTCATACGCCAGTATTCCAAGAAGAATCGCAGCTGCATTACGGCCAAATAGGGGTTCAAATGGTTCAAATGGCTCTGAGCACTATGGGACTCAACTGCTGTGGTCATTAGTCCCCTAGAACTTAGAACTACTTAAACCTAACTAACCTAAGGACATCACACACATCCATGCCCGAGGCAGGATTCGAACCTGCGACCGTAGCAGTCGCACGGTTCCTGACTGCGCGCCTAGAACCGCGAGACCACCGCGGCCGGCCAAATGGGGGTCCAACCCCTTATTAATAAACCATTGTCAAGTAAGTACAGGTGTTCACATTATTTTACCTATCCCCTGTATGTACTGTAGTTTCACAGACGCCCTGTTTCCGCATTATGACGACTGCATTGATTGTCACGTCCCGCCGACAAGCTTTACACACCATGCAGTGCTAGTGCTGTCTCCTACCGTCTGTGAGTTTACTGGACGTTGATGTCGAACGTACGCGATGATTACATTAATGTTACTGGACCGTGTAGATTTAACATACCGGATGCCGATACACGCGTTCCGCTAATTCTTTTGAGCACTTTAAGTCTCTCTGGCTGAAGAGCGAATGTAGTTTTTGCCATTGACAGCTTCTCAGTAGGAGCGAAATAGAGGGGGAAAAAAGACACTATTTACTTTTGCGTCGATGAAAAGGCGTTAGAAACTGAGAACAAGGCTCGGTTCGCAAAACAATGAGAGAAGAAACCATAAGCCTTTTTAAAAGAACAGTTGTGATTGAGGGAAGTTGCAAGTAACCTGCCAGAGCTATGAACGCTGCTTCCGAGAATTCACCAGGTTGTCTGCTCATTGTTTCCTCGTTACGGTCCTCCAGAAATGAGCCGCGATGCAGGAGCCCTCAGCTACGGTAGCAGACAGTACCGGTGTAATACGTGCGGGCCGCACCTTGCGGTGACCCTTCAGGGCAGGGCCTGTTGTGCTCGCCCCCTCTCGCTGGTACGTGGACGATATAATTCCGGCTGTCCGGCCGCTGGCACGGCCAGGGCCACGCATCTGCCGCGCACCCTCGCACCCCCGCCCACGCACTGGGCTGAGACAGTGACGCACGGCCGCCGTGGCAGTGTCCGGCCGGGCTTTGTGGCCGCAGCTGCCACCCCCTTACCCCTGACCGCCCCTCAGCTGGCAGGCTCGCAGCTGCCAACCACGGTCAGCAGCCGCGATGCTCACATACAAACCTCGCACTACGTCGACTTCTACACACATCAAAAAAAGTTTTACATCACACCGGTTCCCAAAACTCTTGAAGATCGACGTTGACTGTGGATATTGTAGCACAGTCACGGTCCCTTTGACTGTTCAGAGATGTCGCTAAACCCGCCCAAAGATGAAAATAACCATGCATGAGCAGCGCCTATTAGACGGAGGGGTACGACAGCCGATAAGTTCCAGTCATTCCATCAGGAAGGAGGTACACGGCTCGTGTTGTCTATAGTTCATCCATGCCTGGACGGTCAATACCGCGGTTCGATCACGTCCGCATTGTTACTTTCTGCCAGGAAGAGCTCTCAACAAGAGAAGTGTCCAGGCGTCTCCGAGTGAACCAAAGCGATGTTGTTCGGACATGGAGGACATACAGAGAGACAGGAACTGTCGATGACATGCCTCGCCCAGGCCGCCCATGGGGTACTACTGCAGTGAATGACCGCTACCTACGGATTATGGCTCGGAGGAACCCTGACAGCAACGCCACCATGTTGAATAATGCTTTTCGTGCAGCCACAGGATGTCGTGTTACGACTCAAACTCTGCGCAGTAGGCTGCGTGATGCGCAACTTCCTTCTCGACGTCCATGGTAAGGTCCATCTTTGCAACCACGACACCATCCAGAGCGGTACAGATGGGCTCAACAATATGCCGAATGGGCCGCTCAGAATTGGCATCACGTTCTCTTCGCCGATGAGTGTCGTGTATGCCTTCAACCAGACAATCGTGGGAGACGTGTTTGGAGGCAATCCGGTCACACTCAACGCCTTACTGTTCAGCGAGTGCAGCAAGGTGGAGATTCCCTCATGTTTTTGGGTGGCATTATGTGGGGCCGACGTACGTCGCTGGTGGTCATGGAAGGCGCCGTAACGGCTGTACGATACGTGGAGTGCCATCCTCCGACCGATAGTGCAACCATATCGGCAGCACACTGGCGAGATATTTGTCTCCATGGACGACAATTCGCGCCCCCATCGTGCACATCTTGTGAATGACTTCCTTCAGGATAACGAAATCGCTCAACTAGAGTGGCCAGCATGTTCTCAAGACATGAACTCTATCGAATATGCCTGGGATAGATTGAAAAGGGCTGTTTGTGGACGACGTGACCTACCAACCACTCTGAGGGGCCTACGCCGAATCGCTGTTGAGGAGCGGGACGATCTGGACCAATAGTGCCTTGATGAATTTGTGGACGATATGCCAGGACGAATACAGGTATGCTTCAATGCAAGAGGACGTGCTACTGGCTATTAGTGAGACATTCAGGTCTCGCTGTATTGTGGTACAACATGCAATGTGTGGTTTTCATGAGTAATAAAAAGGCGGAAATGATGTTTATGTTGATCTCTATTCCAGTTTTCTGTACAGGTTCCGGAACTCTCGTAGCCGAGGTGATGCAAAACTTTTTTTTTATGTGTGTATACGTCTATACTCCGAAGCCACTGCACAATGTGTGGTGTACCACTACCAGTAATTTCCTATCTGTATACGACTTCCTATCTATATACAAATACAGTGATGGAGAAACGACTGTGTAGATACCATCGTTTGAACCTTAATTTCTCGTATCGTACGTTCGTGGTCCTTACGCGAAATGTATGTCCCGGCACTGTAATCTGTCGTCAGTCAGATTCAAATTTTCTCTGTAGTGTTACCTCGAAGAATCCCCGTTTGACTTCTCGAAGCATCTCCGTAACACTTGCATGTTGTTCGAACCTACCGGTAAAAAATCTAGTAGACCGCCTCCGAATTGCTTCGACGTCTTCTTTCAAACTCACATGGTGCGGATTCCTTACACTCGAACGGCACTCAAGAACAAATTGCACTAGCGTCCCGTGTGCGGTCTCCTTGACGTACGAAGCAAACTTTCCCAACATTCTCCCAATATATCAAAATCGACCAGTCTGTCCTTCCTTACCGTGATCCTCATATGCTCGTTCCATTTCATAACGGTTTGCGACGTTACACCAAGATATTTAAACTATGTGACTGTGTCAAGCAGGACACTGCTAATGCTGTATCCCAACATTTCGGTTTTTTTTTCCTCCTCATTGGCATTAACTTACATTTTTCTGCTTTTGGACCTAGCTACCGTTCACACACCAAATAGAAATTTTGTCTAAGTCATCTTGTACCCTCTTACCGTCACTCACGTTGACACGTTCCCGTATGCCATAGCGTAATCAGCAAACAGCGGTAGATTGCTGCTCACCCTGTCAGCCAGATCATTTCTTCACTGAAGTACTTCTGACCACATCCTCGTATCTGGTAAACACCGGCAGTCGAGGACAACGTGCTGTTTTCTATAACTTAAGAAGTCTTCGAGCCAACCACATTTATGGGAACCTATTCCATATGCCCATCCCTTCGTTAATAGTCTGCAGTTTCGCACGAGCGATACTTTCTAAAACCGTACTGATTTGTGGATATGGGCTTTTCGGTGCCCAGCAATTTTTTTTATATTCCAACTCAGAATATGTTCAAGAACTCTGCAGCAAATCGATATTAAGCATATTTATCTGCAATTTAGCGGGTACGTTCTTTTACGCTTCTTATACCCGGGAGTCACCTGCTCTTTTTTTTTTCAGTCGCCTCGGACTTCGCGCTGGACGAGACATTCGCGATAAATGCAAACTAAATAAGAGGCCAGTGCCGTACAGAACTCTCTGTACATTCGGACCTGGCGATTTGTTTGTTTTCAACTCTTCAGTGGTTTCTCTTCGCCAGGGATGCTTATTACCATGTCGTCCATACGGTACTCCATGTGGTGGTCTAACGATGGTTTGTTGACACGATTCTCCTGCGTGAACGATTTCTTAAACGTGAAGTTTAAAATTTTTGGTTTCCTTTTGAGATCTACTACCGCCACACCAGACTGATGAACGAGTGACTGTATGCAAGCCTTCCATGCCCCCACGAAACTTCTTTCCAGTATTTTACACCATCGAGGGTATTGTGGCGTTTGTGTCGGAATAAAATCTCTCATCCATTCAGCGTTTACCTTTTCAAAGCTTCTTAAGTCTCGAAGAAACTTTTTGTAAATTTGTAACATCTCTTTGCTGCAGGATTGAAGACGTTGTGACGTTTGTATTGCAGCAGAACCCCTAACCTTCCATCATGTACCAGAAAGGAAAATCTACTGCCCCGAAACATTTTTCGCTAATTTTTGACAACTGTTTACTTATGGGTTTTGGCTTTCGGCGATCATATGGTGCAATATAATCAAAGGAGAGTGGGCTAGGTTTTTTTATTTACACGCGCTACCTCTGAACCTGAAATGCACAGACGGCAAGGCACTAGATATCAGTGAACTGCTAAAGGCCTATTAGAAATGCTACATCTAAATCTGCATGACTACTCTGCAGTGCTTCGCATAAGATTCATCGAAACACCTTCACACTCTTTGCCGTTCCACTCTCAAACAGCGTGCGGGAAAAACGATCACTTAAATCTTTCCGAGCGAATTTTCATTTCTCTTATTTTATTACAATGACTATTTCTCCCTATGTAGGTGCCTGTCAACAAAATATTATCGCATTCGGAGGAGAAGCTTGGACATTGAAATTTCATGAAAATGATACGCCGCAACAAAAAAGTCTTTGTTTTGATTATTGCCACCCCAACTCGCGTATCATATCCGTGACACCCTCTCGCTATGCTACAATACGAGCTGCGCTTCTTTAATCTTTTTCAACGTCATCCGTTAAACCTGTCTGGCAAGGATCCCATACCAAGCAACAATACTTCGGAAGAGGGCTGGAAAACGTAGTGTAGGCAATCTTTTTGCTATACTTATTGCATGTTTTAAGTGTCCAGCCAATAAAACGCAGTCTTTGAGTCGCCTTCCCTCCAACTTCATCAATGTGACCGTTCCAGTTTAATTTGTTCATAATTGGAATCATTACGTTAATTAGCTGAACTGCAAATTTTCACATTCTTATGAATGATCGTGTAATTGAAATTTAACGAATTCCTTTTAGTGCTCACGTGGAAGACCTCAGACATTTCATTATTTAGATTTCATTGCTACTTTTCACAGCACACAAATATCTTGTCTAAAGCATTTTGCATTTGGGTTGATCTTCTGTTTACTTTACTAGACGGCAAACAACAGTATCATCTGAAAACAATCTAAGACCGTTGCTCAGATTGTGTCCTAAATAATTTATATAGTTTAGAAAGAGCAAACGGCCTGTAATACTTCTTTGGGGAAAGCCAAATATCACTTCTGCTTTACTCGATGAGTTTCCGGCGATTACCACGAACTATAACCCAGGAAATCACGAATCAAGTCGTAAAGCTGAGACGATACACCATAGATTATATTACATCATAGACGGATTAGAAGTCGCTTTTGTAGAAAGGTGTCAGAATCCTTCTGGAAACCTAAAAATGTGGAATCAACTGAGATCCCCTGCCGGTACACTCATTACTTCGAGTGAATAACGAGCTAGTTGTTTTCTGAATCTGTGCTGTTTGTCAGTAGATCGTTTTCCTTGAAGTAATTTGTAATGCTCGAACACAGTATGTGCTCCAAAATCCAATTGCAAATCGATGTCAGTGATATGGTTCGTAAATCAGCGAATTACTCCTACTTCTTTTTTCGAGTATTGGTATGACCTGTACGACTGTTCAGTCTGTAGGTTCGGATCTTTCGCCGAGTCAGCGATTCTATATGATTGTTAAGTATTTAGCCACTATTTCAGCATGCCTAATTGATACACAATCTGGACCGAAAGACTTGTCTTTATTAAGTGATTTAAGCTGCTTCGTTACACCAGGAACATTTCGTTCTAAGTTACTCATGCTAGCAGCTGTTTTAGATTGGAACTGTTGAATATTTACTTCGTCTTCTTTGATGAAGGAATTTCGGAAAACCGTGTTCAGTAACTCCGCCTTTACGACACATCCATCGGTAACATTACCATTGTTGCCGCGCAGTGAAGATACTCATTGTGTCTTGCCACTGCTTTACTTTACATAAAATTTAAAACGCACAAATTATGCGATATAACTAGGGATGATTGGAACATTTCCAAGTACCATTTGCAGTAGTAACAAACAATGGTTTCTGTGCAGTGGAGCACTGTTATTACTAGCGGAAGTCAACTATCTGATTAGAGCCGGCGACTTAGAGGCGCAACTCCAGGCGCTGAAAACCTGAAAAGCCTGTGGCCTGAAATACCAATAAACATGTTTTGGCAGATGCCACAACCACTCACAGAGTTTCTGGTAGGTGCTTACGACAACATCTTCAGCGTCGCAACTTTTGCGACGGTGTGGAAGCAGTCTGAGGCAATGGCAATAGCAGGGGCTGGTAAGGATTTCCGTTCGTTGAAGAATTTACAGCCTGTTAACCTGCTGCTTGTACTGTCAAAGTCTTTAGAGAGGTTATACCACGTCATATAGAAGACGAGTGCCCACTCCCGAGAAGCTGTTTGGCTTCAGTAAACGGCCTGTCACTATTCCTCAACTTCGGTAACTCATCGAGGAAGCAATGGGGGTACTTAATCCCGGGGAATACTTTACGGCTGGTATGGTACGAGCGTCTGTTGTACGAACTCTTTGTGCGGGGGATTTTAGCCCCGCACGTACATCTGAAATCCTGAAAGGGAGAACATTCCATGTCAGGGCACAGTTTAGTCTGTCGTCATAGTGCAGGACCTCAGTGGATGATCTGCAAGTTTCAGTACCCTGTCCCATGCTATGAGTTCTGTACACAACAGATTTTCCATTGTGTTCACATGTACAGCTCGCGTTGTACGCTAATGACGCGTTGTTGAATAAGAATAGCTTGAGCATCCAACTTACGCCGCGCAGACTCCAGTGAGCCTACGACGTTCTGGTATCTTGACGTGGGTAGGATATTCAGGCGAAGCCATAGAGTGGATCAGCATGACGAGGAAGGCCTCTCATCTACCTCCTCTCTGCAGAAGTCTAATATGCACGTCCATAAATGAGGGGAAAGCCGTGGGGAAGCCTGCGCCACTTCTAATCACTGCTAATTCTGATATCCATACTTCCAAACGACGTTTGAGTTATCCTGTACGAGACGATACTGCATCCAGTTTTGCAGTACACAGCTGTCATCTGAGGAAACACGGCCCGTACAGATATAAACTGGCGCGCCAAGGAAACTGGTGTAGTCATCAATATTCAAATACAGAGACATGTAAACAGCCAGAATATGGAGCTGCAGTTTCGTACCCATCATTCTCAAGTGCTTGAGGATGATGGGTACGAAACTCATCGAAACGTTGCGACAAGACGACGCCACCACTCTCCTGATCACCCGAGAAGAATTCATCACTAGAAATGTCTGCAGTCGCAACTTCTTCTCCTAATTAATTTTTTTATGTACACTTGCCATACATTAAACAGATGTCATTCTTCATATTCGAGAAAACGAAACGGGGAAATGATTTAAGACAATGGTAACTAGGCAGACACTTCAAATATATTAATATTCTTTACTATGTCTCTAAACATACATTTCCGATGTATTAATATTCATTACTGTTTCTCTCATCACTATTATTATTGTTATTATTATTATTATTTCTTACTAATGATGCCTGCTTAGATAAAAGATCTTGCCATGGGAAATAAATACGTAAGTACGTAAACAAATAATTTACGCTCCCTGTTCTTAAACTTATCCATTCCCTCACGCTACACGATACCTGAATTACCAGTTTTGGTCACCCATATTTTCACAGTTTTAAAGTTACGCACATACCTGATATTTTTAACAAGGTATATTTGATTCCAATAAGATACATAAAATGATTCAATATTTTTTTTTTTTTTTTTGTCATCGGTCTACTGACTGGTTTGATGCGGCCCGCCACGAATTCCTTTCCTGTGCTAGCCTCTTCATCTCAGAGTAGCATTTGCAACCTACGTCCTCAATTATTTGCTTGACGTATTCCAATCTCTGTCTTCCTCTACAGTTTTTGCCCTCTAAAGCTCCCTCTAGTACCATGGAAGTCATTCCTTCATGTCTTAGCAGATGTCCTATCATCCTGTCCCTTCTCCTTATCATTATTTTCCACATATTCCTTTCCTCTCCGATTCTGCCTAGAACCTCCTCATTCCTTACCTTATCAGTCCACTAATTTTCAACATTCGTCTATAGCACCACATCTCAGATGCTTCGATTCTCTTCTGTTCCAGTTTTCCCACAGTCCATGTTTCACTACCATACAGTGCTGTACTCCAGACGTACATCCTCAGAAATTTCTTCCTCAAATTAAGACCAGTATTTGATATTAGTAGACTTCTCTTGGCCAGAAATGCCTTTTTTGCCATAGCGAGTCTGCTTTTGATGTCCTCCTTGCTCCGTCCGTCATTGGTTATTTTACTGCCTAGGTAGCAGAATTCCTTAACTTCATTGACTTCGTGACCATCAATCCTGATGTTAAGTTTCTCGCTGTTCTCATTTCTACTACTTCTCATTACCTTCGCCTTTGTCCGATTTACTCTCAAACCATACTGTGTACTCATTAGACTGTTCATTCCGTTCAGCAGATCATTTAATTCTTCTTCACTTTCACTCAGGATAGCAATGTCATCAGCGAATCGTATCATTGATATCCTTTCACCTTGTATTTTAATTCCACTCCTGAACCTTTATTTCCATCATTGCTTCCTCGATGTACAGATTGAAGAGTAGGGGCGAAAGGCTACAGCCTTGTCTTACACCCTTCTTAATACGAGCACTTCGTTCTTGATCGTCCACTCTTATTATTCCCTCTTGGTTGTTGTACATATTGTATATGACCCGTCTCTCCCTATAGCTTACCCCTACTTTTCTCAGAATCTCGAACAGCTTGCACCATTTTATATTGTCGAACGCTTTTTCCAGGTCGACAAATTCTATGAAAGTGTCTTGATTTTTCTTTAGCCTTGCTTCCATTATTAGCCGTAACGTCAGAATTGCCTCTTTCGTCCCTTTACTTTTCCTAAAGCCAAACTGATCGTCACCTAGCGCATTCTCAATTTTCTTTTCCATTCTTCTGTATGTTATTCTTGTAAGCAGCTTCGATGCATGAGCTGTTAAGCTGATTGTGTGATAATTCTCGCACTTGTCAGCTCTTGCCGTCTTCGAAATTGTGTGGATGATGCTTTTCCGAAAGTCAGATGGTAAATCGCCAGACTCATATATTCTACACACCAACTTGAATAGTCGTTTTGTTGCCACTTCTCCAAATTATTTTAGAAATTCTGGTGGAATGTTATCTATCCCTTCTGCCTTATTTGACCGTAAGTGTTCCAAAGCTCTTTTAAATTCCGATTCTAATACTGGATCCCCTATCTCTTCTAAATCGACTCCTGTTTCTTCTTCTATCACGTCAGACAAATCTTCACCCTCACAGAGGCTTTCAATGCATTCTTTCCACCTATCTACTCTCTCCTCTGCATTTAACAGTGGAATTCCCGTTGCACTCTTAATGTTACCGCCGTTGCTTTTAATGTCACCAAAGGTTGTTTTGACTTTCCTGTATGCTGAGTCTTCACATTTTTCCTGCAGCCATTTCGTCTTAGCTTCCCTGCACTTCCTATATATTTCATTCCTCAGCGACTTGTATTTCTGTATTCCTGATTTTCCCGGAACATGTTTGTACTTCTTCCTTTCATCAATCAACTGAAGTATTTCTTCTGTTACCCATGGTTTCTTCGCAGCTACCTTCTTTGTACCTATGTTTTCCTTCCCAACTTCTGTGATGGCTCTTTTAAGAGATGTCCATTCCTCTTAAACTGTACTGCCTACTGCGCTATTCCTTATTGCTGTATCTATAAAGTTAGAGAACTTCAAACGTATCTCGTCATTCCTTAGTACTTCCGTATCCCACTTCTTTGCGTATTGATTCTTCCTGACTAATGTCTTGAACTTCAGCCTACTCTTCATCACTACTATATTGTGATCTGAGTCTATATCTGCTCCTGGGTATGCCTTACAATCCAGTACCTGATTTCGGAATCTCTGTCTGACCATGATGTAATCTAATTGAAAACTTCCCTTATCTCCCGGCCTTTTCCAAGTATACCTCCTCCTCTTGTGATTCTTGAACAGAGTATTCGCTATTACTAGCTGAAACATGTTACAGAATTCAATTAGTCTTTCTCCTCTTTCGTTCCTTGTCCCAAGCCCATATTCTCCTGCAACCTTTTCTTCTACTCCTTCCCCTACAACTGCATTCCAGTCGCCCATGACTGTTAGATTTTCGTCCCCCTTTACATACTGCATTACCCTTTCAATATCCTCATACACTTTCTCTATCTGTTCATCTTCAGCTTGCGACGTCGGCATGTATACCTGAACTATCGTTGTCGGTGTTGGTCTGCTGCCGATTCTGATTAGAACAACCCGGTCACTGAACTGTTCACAGTAACACACCCTCTGCCCTACCTTCCTATTCATAACGAATCCTACACCTGTTATACCATTTTCTGCTGCTGTTGATATTACCCGATACTCATCTGACCAGAAATCCTTGTCCTCCTTCCAATTCACTTCACTGACCCCTACTATATCTAGATTGAGCCTTTGCATTTCCCTTTTCAGATTTTCTAGTTTCCCTACCACGTTCAAGCTTCTGACATTCCAAGCCCCGACTTGTAGAACGTTATCCTTTCGTTGATTATTCGATCTTTTTCACATGGTAACCTCCCCCTTGGCAATCCCCTCCCGGAGATCCGAATGGGGGACTATTCCGGAATCTTTTGCCAATGGAGAGATCATCATGAGACTTCTTCAATTACAGGCCACATGTCCTGTGGATACACGTTACGTGTCTTTAATGCAGTGGCTTCCATTGCCTTCTGCATCCTCATGTCTTTGATCATTGCTGATTCTTCCGCTTTTAGGGGTAATTTCCCACCCCTAGGACAAGAGAGTGCCCTGAACCTCTATCCGCTCCTCCGCCCTCTTTGACAAGGCCGTTGGCAGAATGAGGCTGACTTTTTATGCCGGAAGTCTTCGGCCGCCAATGCTGATTATTTATCAAAATTTAGGCAGTGGCGGGGATCGAAGACGTTTTGATTATGAATCAAAGACGCTACCCCTAGACCACGGGTCTCAAACCCAGAATTATTGTTCCTAGTTGTGTATATCAATAGTTGTACACCAATGTTTCGTAACTTCCAAGAAATTGAAATATGCAAAGTATTGCATTCTAAAAGCATTCGTCTGAAAATTTATAAAGTAAATGTGTCATGCAAACGAGCTGAGAACAGCAGTGCGGCTCCTCCTCGTATTAGACGCCGGCTCAGCGTGTTCAGCCATGATACTGGCCAACCCAAGTAATATAAATATTGAATGAAGTTCTCATCGACGGGAGGTGAACGATATCATGCGACATCCGCAAAAGGACGACAAAGAAAAAGATCAAAATGGAGAAAAAAATGGTGAAGTGTCTGACGACATATCCAAATGCCTTGGGTCAGATCCCCAGTCAATGCTACGATTGTTGTTGTCACTTATCACTTCTTTCACCTCTGGCAACGTTTGTTGTCGTCAAAAATGCCGAGTTGTAACAAGGTTCTGAATACGCGTTAACCTATAGGTCCCCCTACAACTGACTGCGAAAGTCAGTTCAAAGGTCAGTGGCAAATAACGGCGTACCGCGTCGAACAGAACCACGCCTAGTAAAGCTCTGTTTTGCGTAAAACAATCTGCGTATTGATGACTGCTTCTCTTTTAGTGGCAACAAACTCTCACAGCTTTCATCACGTCGTAATTTTTCAACGCGAACGCGCAAATGAAGGGAAAACCTGTTTTTTTCTGTCTTTTCCTTCTACGTTCAGGAAGTCTTCTTCTTCAATATCAGAGAGCGGATCTTGGCCCGTTCTGAAACCAAAGGAATTTAGCATCTCATTTCCAGTTTGGTTGAAATTTAATGCATGGTATGGCAGGCGTTCTGGTGGTATCCCCTTGATGTAGTCATACCACTTTTTTGTAGTGTCTAATTTCTTCGATCAGGAAGTTAGTCTGTTATTTTGTTCGTGTTGTAAGGCCTTTCAGTCTTTCCTTGTTCAGCTGATTTCAACTTTTGGACTCACCGACATACCAGAGCTATTGGGTGCCAGATTTATTGTTGATAGCAGGTTCGGTCATCATGTGGACTTGCGTGTTTACCCTCCTGCATTTTCTCTATAGGCGGGTGGACCGCTACTCATCCCATAGGTAAGGCCCTCACACAAGCAATTAGAAAGTATCAGTTACAAAACACATGTCGTAATTTCTAGAACTCCTGCACATTATCGAGACTCTCAGTTTTCGCGCTACTTCATATTCCGCATGTTGCGTGGCAAAATGGAAAGCTGTACACCGACCATACAAGAAGTTCTGAGACTGCCAGGGCAGTGACTACGATGGAAGCCTGAACTAACAACTGCAAATGACAAATGTGCATTTGATTGAAACTTGCTGGCAGATTAAAACTGTGTGCCGGACCGAGACTCGAACTCAGGACCCTTGCCTTTCGCTGGCACGCGCTCTACCGAATGAGCTACCCAAACACGACTCACGCCCCGTCCTTACAGCTTTACTTCAGCCAGTACCTAGCACTCCTGAAAGAAAGGATATTGTGGAGATATGGCTTAGCCACAGCCTGGGGGATATTTCCAGAATGAGATTTTTCACTCTGCAGGTGCAGAATACTTTGAAATATATATATAAATGGACTGTGCAACGTTCGCCCCGCATACCTCGACTCCTGCGCAAAAAACAACGATGCAGCGACGTCTGCCGTGATTTCATTGAAATGAAAAAAAAGCGCTCAGAATGAGTCTCTTAAAGTCCGGAAAGAGGGCAGAAGGTGCGAATGTAATGGGTGATATGAACAACATCCAAAAGACAGACCTTTCTGACATTTTTCACGTGGTTGCACGAAAGTTTTGTGCACTGTACTCAAGTGGGAGCAGACATCTAACGCATTAATAGCAGCATTTCAACGTTTCTCTATTTTTTATTAATCGAGTCTCGAAACTTTTGGACCGACGGCTTAACCCAGAGGCTCAGACGATTCTGCGGAGATCTGGGGTGCAAATTTCTCGACCTCCGCTATCGGGTGCAGAAATTTAGGGTCCCCCTGAATAGGTCAGGCGTGCACTACACGCCGGAAGCGGCTACAAGGGTAGCGGAGTACGTGTGGAGTGCACATGGGGTTTTTTAGGTTAGAGAATTCCCTCCCTAGGCCCGACAAGACGCCTCCTGAGACGCGGCAAGGTAGGAGTAGGCAAAATGTAACAGGGAATAACAATATTAATGTGCTAATAGTAAACTGCAGGAGGTCCCAGAACTGCTCTCATTAATAAACGGTCATAACGCCCATATAGTACTACGGACAGAAAGTTGGCTGAGACCAGACGTAAACAGTAATGAAATCCTAAACTCAGATTGGAATGTATACCGCAGAGACAGGCTGGACAGTGAAGGGGGAGGCGTGTTTATAGCGATAAGAAGTGCAATAGTATCGAAGGAAATTGACGGAGATCCGAAATGTGAAATGATTTGGGAGAAGGTCACGATTAAAGCAGGCTCAGACCTGGTAATTGGATTTCTCTATAGGCCCCCGGGCTCAGCAGCTGTTGTGGCTGAGCACCTGAAGGATAATTTGGAAAATATTTCGAATAGATTTCCCCACCATGTTATAGTTCTGGGTGGAGATTTTAATTTGCCGGATATAGACTGGGAGACTCAAACGTTCATAACGGATGGTAGGGACAAAGAATGCAGTGAAATTTTTTAAGTGCTTTATCTGAAAACTACCTTGAGCAGTTAAACAGAGAACCGACTCGTGGCGATAACGTATTAGACCTTCTGGTGACAAACAGACCCGAACTATTTGAAACAGTTAACGCAGAACAGGGAATCAGCGATCATAAAGCGGTTACGGCATCGATGATTTCAGCCGTAAATAGAAATATTAAAAAAGGTAGGAAGATTTTTCTGTTTAGTGAAAGTGACAAAAAGCAGATTACAGAGTACCTGACGGCTCAATGCAAAAGTTTTGTCTCAAGTACAGATAGTGTTGCGGATCAGTGGACGAAGTCCAAAACCATCGTACAATATGCTTTAGATGAGTAGGTGCCAAGCAAGATCGTAAGAGATGGAAAAGAGCCACCGTGGTACGACAACCGAGTTAGAAAACTGCTGCGGAAGCAAAGGGAGCTTCACAGCAAACATAAACATAGCCAAAGCATTGCAGACAAACAAAAATTACGCGAAGCGAAATGTAGTGTGAGGAGGGCTATGCGAGAGGCGTTCAATGAATTTGAAAGTAAAGTTCTATGTACTGACTTGTCAGAAAATCCTAAGAAATTTTGGTCTTATGTCAAAGCGGTAGGTGGATCAAAACAAAATGTCCAGACACTCTGTGACCAAAATGGTACTGAAACAGACTAAAGGCCGAAATACTAAATGTCTTTTTCCAAAGCTGTTTCACAGAGGAAGACTGCACTGTAGTTCCTTCTCTAGATTGTCGCACAGATGACAAAATGGTAGATATCGAAATAGACGACAGAGGGATAGAGAAACAATTAAAATCGCTCGAAAGAGGAAAGGCCGCTGGACCTGATGGGATACCAGTTCGATTTTACACAGAGTACGCGAAGGAACTTGCCCCCCCTCTTTCAGCGGTGTACCGTAGGTCTCTAGAAGAGCGTAGCGTTCCAAAGGATTGGAAAAGGGCACAGGTCATCCCCGTTTTCAAGAAGGGACGTCGAACAGATGTGCGGAACTATAGGCCTATATCTCTAACGTCGATCAGTTGCAGAATTTTGGAACACGTATTATGTTCGAGTATAATGACTTTCCTGGATACTAGAAATCTACTCTGTAGTAATCAGCATGGGTTTCGAAAAAGACGGTCGTGTGAAACCCAGCTCGCGCTATTCGTCCACGAGACTCAGAGGGCCATAGACACGGGTTCACAGGTAGATGCCGTGTTTCTTGACTTCCGCAAGGCGTTCGATACAGTTCCCCACAGTCGTTTAAGGAACAAAGTAAGAGCATATGGACTATCAGACCAATTGTGTGATTCGATTGAAGAGTTCCTAGATAACAGAACGCAGTATGTCACTTTCAATGGAGAGAAGTCTTCCGAAGTAAGAGTGATTTCAGGTGTGCCGCAGGAGAGTGTCATAGGACCGTTGCTATTCATAATATACATAAATGACCTGGTGGATGACATCGGAAGTTCACTGAGGCTTTTTGCAGATGATGCTGTGGTGTATCGAGAGGTTGTAACAATAGAAAATTGTACTGAAATGCAGGAGGATCTGCAGCGAATTGACGCATGGTGCAGGGAATGGCAATTGAATCTCAATGTAGACAAGTGTAATGTGCTGAGAATACATAGAAAGATAGTTCCCTTATCATTTAGCTACAAAATAGCAGGTCAGGAATTGAAAGCAGTTAATTCCATAAATTATCTGGGAGTACGCATTAGGAGTGATTTAAAATGGAATGATCATATCAAGTTGATCGTCGGTAAAGCAGATGCCAGACTGAGATTCATTGGAAGAATCCTAAGGAAAAGCAATCCGAAAACAAAGGAAGTAGGTTACAGTACGCTTGTTCACCCTCTGCTTGAATACTGCTCAGCAGTGTGGGATCCGTACCAGATAGGGTTGATAGAAGAGATAGAGAAGATCCAACGGAGAGCAGCGCGCTTCGTTACAGGATCATTTAGTAATCGCGAAAGCGTTACGGAGATGATAGGTAAACTCCAGTGGAAGACTCTGCAGGAGAGACGCTCAGTAGTTCGGTACCGGCTTTTGTTAAAGTTTCGGGAACATACCTTCACCGAAGAGTCAAGCAGTATATTGCTCCCTCCTACGTATATCTCGCGAAGAGACCATGAGGATAAAATATAAGAGATTAGAGCTCACACAGAAGCATACCGACAATCCTTCTTTCCACGAACAATATGAGACTGGAATAAAAGGGAGAACCGATAGAGGTACTCAGGGTACCCTCCGCCACACACCGTCATGTGGCTTGCGGAGTATGGATGTAGATGTAGACGTAGATGTATATGTAAAAATATTAACAGTTGACCAATTCCTGCCGCTGTTGAGACGCTACTTGTGATTCATCGACCAACTGCCAGCCAGCTGAACTGCAGAGTGGCCGGCGAGCAACGGAGCGAGCTGTTCGCGGGCCGTTTAGGCGGACGCTGTCGTCCCAGCGGGGCGGGGAGGCGCCGGCCGGCGCGGCGCTGCCGTGGCGACCCGGTCAGCCCCCGGTCCTCGGCGGCGGTTCCAGAGTGGAGGCTGCGGGGGCGGCCAGTGGTCAGCGGCGGCGGACAGACAATAGGCGCTCCACAGCACTGCCGTGGCCGCGCCGGGCGCGCTCGCCAATCGATCGTTAGGTACGCCGCCCTGTTGCCACTTGTACGGAAAGCGCGATACACCGCCTCACCGCGCCGCCCGTGGGGTCACGTGGGGGCACAGCGTATCCGACCTCCCCCACCCCCATACACTCACGTCTGCCAGACTCTTCCACCACCCCAGCTTGCAATACTTCACAGTACGAGAAAAAATTTCTCGAATTCTGGAGACACTTCACCGTACTGTAGCTAAGCAATTTCTCCTCAGTATCCTTCCTTTCAGGAGTTGTAGTCCAGCACGATGTTCAGGACAGCTCCTGTAAAAGTCTGCAAACTAGGAGACAGTGGAGGAGCTTCTAGGACGGATCGCGAGTCGTGCCTGTGTTGTTCATCCAGTAAGAACAAGCCCGCGGAAGGCAGGGTTCCGGGTTAGTGTACCTGTCCAGAACACGGTTTTAAACCAGCAGGAAGTTGTAACGTGATGTGTAGTCCACTGCAAAGTGATTCATTCTGGAAACTCCAAAGGCTCCCATTTCTCCGCAACATTCTTTCTTCCAGAATGGACAGACAACCAGAAGAGCTTCAAGCTTGGATAGTAGCAGAGAGGTACTGGGAGAAGTGAAGGTGTCTCCTATTATGAATGATAGTGGACGGATGGCTCAGTCTGTGAAAACATTGCCCGCGATTGGCCAGGTTCCATGTTCGAGGTCCAGTCCTGTAAGCCGTAGGATGATACCCACTGCATACCACCTCTAACAGGATCATGCGTAGTAAAGCACTCTAGTGTTCTGGAACAACAACCCAAATATCGTTATGACATCTCCGTTGGTTATTCCTGAAATTCAACTTAACTGTAATGGGTATAGATATACTACCTAAAGCGACACATGAAAATTTCTGCCAGACCGGGACTCGAACCCGGATTTTCTGCTTATCGCAATCGGTCACCTTGTAAGTAGGCTGTTTCGGTTTTTATGTTGGTAACGCCACGAAGCGCTCTGCATGAAAATCACTGACTGTGCTGTGTACAGTCTGTGGCTGGTTTGCATTGTTGGAATAGTCGCTATTGTAGTGTTGGGCAGTTGGATGTGAACAGCGCGTAGCGTTGCGCAGTTGGAGGTGAGCCGCCAGCAGTGGTGGATGTGTGGAGTGAGATGGCGGAGTTTTGAGAATGTTTGATCTGGACGTGTGTTCATCAGAGAGAGTAAATTTGTAAGATTGGACGTCATGAACTTATATATATATATATATATATATATATATATATATATATATATATAAAATGACTTTTGAACATTATTAAGGTAAATACGTTGTTTGTTCTCTATCAAAATCTTTCATTTGCTTACTATGCCTATCAGTAGTTAATGCCTTCAGTAGTTAGAATCAAAGTCCGCAACGTATTTTTTTTTAAGTCATCAGTCTTCTGGCTGGTTTGATGCGGCCCGCTACAAATTCCTCTCCTGTGCCAGACTTGTCACCTCAGAGTAACAATTGCAACCTACGTCATCAATCATCTGCTTGGTGTATTCCAATGTCTGTCATCCTCTACAGTTTTTACCTTCTGCAGCTCCGTCTACGACCATGGAAGTTATTCTCTGATGTCTCTCACGTCCCTTCTTTCTGTCAGTGTTTTCCGTATCATCCTATCCTCTCCGATTCTGCGGAGAACCTTTTCAAAGCTTACCTTGTCAGTCCATCTAACTTACACCATTATCTGTGGCACCACATCTCAAATTCTTCGATTCTGTTCTGTTCTCGTTTTCCCACTGCCATACAATACATTGCTCCACACGTGCATTCAAAGAAATTTCCTCCTCAAATCAAGATCTATGTTTGATACCAGCAGAGGTCTTTGGCGGAGAATGTCTTTCTGTCACTACTAATCTGCTTTCTACGTCCTTCTTCCTCTCCCATCATAGGCCATTTTGCTGCCTAGGTAGCAGAATTCCTTAACTTCACCGACTACGTGATACCTAATTCTGATGTTAAATTTCTCACTTTTCTGATTTCTGGTACTTCACATTACTTTCGTCTTTCTTTCCCACGTTGCTTCATCGCTATATCGATTGAACAATAGGAGAGACAGATTACACCCCTTCCTTGCATTCTTTTTAATCCGAGCACTTCGTTCTTGACCTTCCATTCTTACTTTTCCCTCTCAGTTCTTGTACATATTGTATGCTACCCGCCTTTTCCTATATCTTAACATTATTTTTCTCATAATTTCGAACATCTTGCACCATTTGATGTTGTCGAACGCTTCTCCACGTCGATACGTCCTATGATCGTGTCTTGATATTTCTTCAATCTTGCTCCCATTATAAACTGCAACGTAACAACTGCCTCTCTGATACCTTTGTCTATCTTAAAGTCAGACTGACCGTCATCTAACACATCCTGAATTTTCTTTTCCATTCTTCTGTATATTATTCTTGTCAGCAACTTTGATGCACAAGCTGTTAAGTGCTATGTGTGATAATTCTGGCAATTGTCGGCTCTTGCAAACTTCGAAATTGTGTGGATGACATTTTTCCGAAAGTCTGTTGTATATTGCCAGTCTCATACATTCTGCACACCAACGTGAATAATCGTTTTGTTGCCACTTAACCCAATGATTTTAGCAATTCTGGCAGAATGTTATCCTTACCTTCTGCCTTATTCGATCTGCAGTCTTCCACAGCTCTTCTAATTTCTAATTCTACTACTGGATCCCCTATCTCTTTTCGTCGAGTCCTGTTTCTTCTTCTATCAAGTCTTCCCCCCCCCCCCCAATAGAGGCCTTTAGTGTACTCTTTCCACATATCCGCTGTCTCCTCTGAATGTAGCAGTTGAATTTGCTTATAACGTTGCTGCCCTTGCCGAAAATCTCTTTGACTTTTCGGTATATGAGTCCTCGTTCCTGTAATCATTTCTTTTTGATTTCGTCACATTATTCATGCAGCCATTTTGTCTTAGCTTCCCTGCACTTCCTGTTTATTTTGTCCCTAAGAGACTAGTGTTCCTTATTTCCCTGAACGTTTCTGCACTTCCTTCTTTCATCGATCGACTGAAATATTTATTCTGTTGTCCATGGTTACTTCGCAGTTATCTTCCTTGTACGAACATTTTTTTTTCAACTTTTGTGATTGAACTTTTTAGAGATGTCCACCCCTCTTCAACTGAACTGCCTCCTGAGCTATTTATTATCGCGTCGAAGAACTTCAAGCATACCTATTCATTCCTTAGTACTTCCATATTCCACTTCTTTGCTCGTTGGTTCTTCCTGACTAGACTCTTAAAATTCAGCCTACTCTTCATCGTTATCAAATTGTGTGCCCCTGGATACATTTTACAATCCATTATGTAATTTTGAAATCTCTGCCTGACAACGATGTAATCTAATTGAAATCGTCTAGTACTTCCTGGCCATTTCCAAGGATACATCCTCCTCTTGTAATTCTTGAGCAGGGTATTCGCTATTACTAGCTGAAACTTATTGGAGAACTAGATTTTTCATGTCTCATTCCTAGTTCCAAGCCCATATTCTCCCGTAACCCTTTCTTCTGCTCCATCCCCTACAACTGCATCCTGTCCCCCATGACCATTACATATTCACCTCCCTTTAAGTGCAGAATTACCCGTTCAATTTCATCGTCAGCTTTCAACGTCGGCATGTATACCTTAACTACCGTCGTGTTGGTTTACTGTCGACTCTGAAGAGAACAACCCTGTTACTGAACTGTTCACAGTAATATACGCTGTGCCCTGGCTTTCTATTCGTAACGAATCCTACTCCCATTATACCATTTTCTGCTGATGTTGATATTACCCTGTACTCATCTGACGAGAAATCCCTACTTCTTTCCACTTCACTTCACTGACCCACACTATATCTAGATTAAGTCTTTACATTTTCTTCTCAAATTTGCTATCTTTCCTACCACATTCAAATTTCTGAAATTTCGCGTCCCGCCTCGAAGAACGTTATGCTTTCGTTGGTTGGTAAATCATTTTCTTATGGTCACCTCACCCATGGCATTCCCCTCCCGGAGTTCCGAATGTGCTACTATTCCGGACCTTTTGCCAAGGGAGAGATCATCATGACACCTTTTCACCAACGTGTCACATGTCATGTGGATACACATTATGTGTCTTTAATGCAGTGGTTTCCATTTACGTCTGCATCCTCATACCATTGATCATTGCAAATTCTTCCACATTTTAGGGCAGTTTCCCATCCCAATGGCAAGAGAGTGACCTGAGCATCTGTCCACACCCCCGCCCTCTTTGACAAAGCTGTTGGGAGAACGAGGGTGTCTTCCTATGCTGGAAGTCATCAGTCACCAACGCAGATGATTTCTATTCAAAATTTCAGCAGTGACGAGGTCTGAACCCGGGACCGAGTACGTTTTGATTACTAGTCAAAGACGTTATCCCTAGATCAAAAAAGTAAAGCATTCCCGTATAGTGAAGTCCGGACTCGACGGCGACTGCGCGGACATTGGACCACCGTTCGACTCCGGGCGTCGCCAACCCCACCGCCTCCACAACCCAAGCGGCAGCCGAAAAAATACTCCAAGAAATGCAGGACGCTCTTTTCTACGCACAAATGTTGAGGAATGACGTGTCTTTCTGTTTGGTGCTAGGGAACATAGTATTGCGGGGAGTGAAAGGCTGGATGGTGCAGCCAAGGAGGCGTGTCGCAAACCAGAGTAAGTCTGGTGCGTTAATCCGCTGCACGCTGTGGCCCCGCTGCTGAAGCATAGAGTCGTGTGTTGGTGGGAGGATGAGTGGCTGGACGTGACAAACAATAAGATTCGTCTGGTAAAGCCCTCAACGCGGCTGTGGCGTTCTTCCTTCCAGCCACGTCGATAGGACGGGGTCCTTGTTACTCGTCTTCGTCCGTCCTGGGTGGCCGAGCGGTTCTAGGCGCATCAGTCTGGAACCGCGCAACCGCTACGGTCGCAGGCTCGAATCCTGCCTCGGGGATGTGTGTGTGTGATATCTTTAGGTTAGGCAGGTTTAAGGGGCTCCGGAAAGGCTCAAAATCAAGAAAAGTTCAATTTTTACTTTTTTGCGGATTCTGAATCTGCAGACTATTACCTTTGAATAGATGTATAATTTATTCAATTCCGAAGACTACAACTATTTTTAATTTTTTTTTTGAAATGTGTTCTACATGGGCGTGACCCACTGTGGCGCTGTTAAACTGCTGTCCAATGGTGTTATTATTAACGTCCGTGTTCATCAGGTACATTTTAGTGATGTGAGATAAAGTATGTGTTGTGGCTAACCTGTGATGGCTCAATATATATCGCTGGTGTGATTGTCGATTGTTTCATGTTTATTTACTCTGTCGTTATCTCGAAAATATTCGTAATTAATTCTGTTTCTTGAGTCTCTGTTTTGTTGAAGTATAATAATGAGTAAAAGTAAAGTTATTAGAAATCCTCTAAAGGCTTTTAAGAAAAGGAGAAATGTTGGAAAGCCAAAAGTATGTGTTATTACTGTAAACAATAAAGACGATAACCAAGTGAGTGAACGTAACTTCTCAAGTACACCTGCCCATAGCAGTCAAAGTGGGAAAGAAAATACTTCACAGAAGAAGCTTGGTTCAATGAGTGACACGTATGAATGCTTTATGGGCGAATCGGATGTGAATGAAATATTTGATATGTCGGTTCTCAAAGGAATTTTTTCAAATTGTGTAAGATGTATTCATTGTAGTGAAGTTGGTCTGGTACTCTTCATAATAAAGCAGGTAGGACTTGCTAGTGAAATACAACTGAAATGTGGTAAGTGTTCATACATGACCACCTTTTGGAACAGTGTTGCAGTAACTGCAACTGAAGAAAATGGTAGCAAAATCTACGAACACAACAACGAGCGATGCTTGCTTTAGACAAGGAACGCCTTCGGGCTGCAGACAGGGCTGTAAAGAGTCTAGAAATACAAGCAAGAGTAAACAGGAGGAGGAACAAGAGGAAGCTGGAGGAGGAGTTTGCAGAGGATGAAGATAATCCATCCTATGGACCTGGAATGCACTAAAAAGTTAATCCAATCTTTGTCGCTCGATTCCCAAAACTTTTATTTTCTCATACTAATTACATGTTTTCTAAAGATCTTCCAAACATATTTGTTTCAAACTTTCAGTAAATGTTACACAGTACCTTCTGCATAATTTAACACAGCCTTTTCCCAAAAAACTGTAAATTTTTGAATATATAAATAAAAAATTGCAAAAAAAGTTGTGAATATTCATTACAATTGAAAAAAAATAATCTTTAATAACTGAACTAAAATTTTGTAAAATCCCTGTGTTAAGTTGTAGCCCATATTCCAATAAATAATCTGTAAAAAGTTCAACTTCCTACCTCAAATACTTTGTCAGGAAAGATGTAATTTATAAGCGTTATTTTAACATTGCAAGTATAGGGCGTTCCGGAGCCCCTTAAGTACACTCCTGGAAATGGAAAAAAGAACACATTGACACCGGTGTGTCAGACCCACCATACTTGCTCCGGACACTGCGAGAGGCCTGTACAAGCAATGATCACACGCACGGCACAGCGGACACACCAGGAACCGCGGTGTTGGCCGTCGAATGGCGCTAGCTGCGCAGCATTTGTGCACCGCCGCCGTCAGTGTCAGCCAGTTTGCCGTGGCATACGGAGCTCCATCGCAGTCTTTAACACTGGTAGCATGCCGCGACAGCGTGGACGTGAACCGTATGTGCAGTTGACGGACTTTGAGCGAGGGCGTATAGTGGGCATGCGGGAGGCCGGGTGGACGTACCGCCGAATTGCTCAACACGTGGGGCGTGAGGTCTCCACAGTACATCGATGTTGTCGCCAGTGGTCGGCGGAAGGTGCACGTGCCCGTCGACCTGGGACCGGACCGCAGCGACGCACGGGTGCACGCCAAGACCGTAGGATCCTACGCAGTGCCATAGGGGACCGCACCGCCACTTCCCAGCAAATTAGGGACACTGTTGCTCCTGGGGTATCGGCGAGGACCATTCGCAACCGTCTCCATGAAGATGCGCTACGGTCCCGCACACCGTTAGGCCGTCTTCCGCTCACGCCCCAACATCGTGCAGCCCGCCTCCAGTGGTGTCGCGACACGCGTGAATGGAGGGACGAATGGAGACGTGTCGTCTTCAGCGATGAGAGTCGCTTCTGCCTTGGTGCCAACGATGGTCGTATGCGTGTTTGGTGCCGTGCAGGTGAGCGCCACAATCAGGACTGCATACGACCGAGGCACACAGGGCCAACACCCGGCATCATGGTGTGGGGAGCGATCTCCTACACTGGCCGTACACCACTTGTGATCGTCGAGGGGACACTGAATAGTGCACGGTACATCCAAACCGTCATCGAACCCATCGTTCTACCATTCCTAGACCGGCAAGGGAACGTGCTGTTCCAACAGGACAATGCACGTCCGCATGTATCCCGTGCCACCCAACGTGCTCTAGAAGGTGTAAGTCAACTACCCTGGCCAGCAAGATCTCCGGATCTGTCCCCCATTGAGCATGTTTGGGACTGGATGAAGCGTCGTCTCACGCGGTCTGCACGTCCAGCACGAACGCTGGTCCAACTGAGGTGCCAGGTGGAAATGGCATGGCAAGCCGTTCCACAGGACTACATCCAGCATCTCTACGATCGTCTCCATGGGAGAATAGCAGCCTGCATTGCTGCGAAAGGTGGATATACACTGTACTAGTGCCGACATTGTGCATGCTCTGTTGCCTGTGTCTATGTGCCTGTGGTTCTGTCAGTGTGATCATGTGATGTATCTGACCCCAGGAATGTGTCAATAAAGTTTCCCCTTCCTGGGACAATGAATTCACGGTGTTCTTATTTCAATTTCCAGGAGTGTAATTTATAAGCGTTATTTTAACATTGCAAGTATAGGGCGTTCCGGAGCCCCTTAAGTACACTCCTGGAAATGGAAAAAAGAACACATTGACACCGGTGTGTCAGACCCACCATACTTGCTCCGGACACTGCGAGAGGCCTGTACAAGCAATGATCACACGCACGGCACAGCGGACACACCAGGAACCGCGGTGTTGGCCGTCGAATGGCGCTAGCTGCGCAGCATTTGTGCACCGCCGCCGTCGTGTCAGCCAGTTTGCCGTGGCATACGGAGCTCCATCGCAGTCTTTAACACTGGTAGCATGCCGCGACAGCGTGGACGTGAACCGTATGTGCAGTTGACGGACTTTGAACGAGGGCGTATAGTGGGCATGCGGGAGGCCGGGTGGACGTACCGCCGAATTGCTCAACACGTGGGGCGTGAGGTCTTCACAGTACATCGATGTTGTCGCCAGTGGTCGGCGGGAGGTGCACGTGCCCGTCGACCTGGGACCGGACCGCAGCGACGCACGGATGCACGCCAAGACCGTAGGATCCTACGCAGTGCCGTAGGGGACCGCACCGCCACTTCCCAGCAAATTAGGGACACTGTTGCTCCTGGGGTATCGGCGAGGACCATTCGCAACCGTCTCCATGAAGCTGGGCTACGGTCCCGCACACCGTTAGGCCGTCTTCCGCTCACGCCCCAACATCGTGCAGCCCGCCTCCAGTGGTGTCGCGACACGCGTGAATGGAGGGACGAATGGAGACGTGTCGTCTTCAGCGATGAGAGTCGCTTCTGCCTTGGTGCACATGATGGTCGTATGCGTGTTTGGTGCCGTGCAGGTGAGCGCCACAATCAGGACTGCATACGACCGAGGCACACAGGGCCAACACCCGGCATCATGGTGTGGGGAGCGATCTCCTACACTGGCAGTACACCACTGGTGATCGTCGAGGGGACACTGAATAGTGCACGGTACATCCAAACCGTCATCGTACCCATCGTTCTACCATTCCTAGACCGGCAAGGGAACTTGCTGTTCCAACAGGACAATGCACGTCCGCATGTATCCCGTGCCACCCAACGTGCTCTTGAACGTGTAAGTCAACTACCCTGGCCAGCAAGAACTCCGGATCTGTCCCCCATTGAGCATGTTTGGGACTGGATGAAGCGTCGTCTCACGCGGTCTGCACGTCCAGCACGAACGCTGGTCCAACTGAGGTGCCAGGTGGAAATGGCATGGCAAGCCGTTCCACAGGACTACATCCAGCATCTCTACGATCGTCTCCATGGGAGAATAGCAGCCTGCATTGCTGCGAAAGGTGGATATACACTGTACTAGTGCCGACATTGTGCATGCTCTGTTGCCTGTGTCTATGTGCCTGTGGTTTTGTCAGTGTGATCATGTGATGTATCTGACCCCAGGAATGTGTCAATAAAGTTTCCCCTTCCTGGGACAATGAATTCACGGTGTTCTTATTTCAATTTCCAGAAGTGTAGTTCTAAGTTCTAAGGGACTGATGACCTCAGAAGTTAAGTCCCATAGTGCTCAGAGGCATTTGAACCATTTTTGGACTCGTCTTCACATACGCCACAGCCCTACAGCGCATGGCTTCTTATACCGCCGAGAGGACCCTCCATATGTGATGCTTGTGGCGTAAAGATCACTGCGCGTCACAATTTACACAATTTATTAGACTTCGTTTTTATTTTCAGACAGATCTGCCCTCTATTTTGAGTAACTTTCAAACAAATGTGGTTAGAGTTTTGAAGTTTTGTGAATTGTCCAACATTTTTTTCTAATATTTTAGGGAGATGTTCTTAATGTGTCAACGACGTGATTGGCTCATCCCTATTTTTTGTAAGTGGTCAGCCGGTGACAGTTACATGCGCCGTTTTTATAGGTCTTATACAGTTTTAACTTGTGTTTTGGTCCCTGATATAGTACGCTTCAGCTTTTCTTCATTGGCTTAACGCGTGTGAGATAGTGTGATTGTGTGGATCAACACGAGTGAGGTGAGTACATGAGTGGCGTATTGTAGGCTTGCTCCTCACTGTGTGCAACAATTTTAGTGAATTTATCCATAAACTCGCCGTTGATCGCCCATAAACTCGAAACACACAGACCATTATGGACTCAGCCTGAGCCCCCAAGAAGCTCGAGCTAATTTCCGGATAATGTTGTTCCTGATCTTTAACTTTTCTGTGAGTGACGTGAATTCTGAATAACAGTGAACGATCCAATGTGATTCTGGGATACTTAGGGTGAGGATTGTTCTTAACTGTTCTGTTACAGGTGAATTTTAGCGGATGGCTTACTAAGCGGTTCTTGAGCCATAACCAATGTAAAGGCACACCTTGTTTGCTTTCTGCTGTACCTGCTTCTTTGGAGTGTTATCTCCAAATGTTTTAGCTCGGTTCAATGGCTGTCTTCATCACCCATGTATCGCGCCACGTGAAGAAGTGTACGCTGTAAGTAGGCTGTTTAGATTTTTATGTTGGTAACGCCACGTAGCGCTCTGTATGAAAATCACTGACTGCGCTGTGTGCAGCCTGTGACTGGTTGGACTCACTGTTGGAATATTCGCTTGTGTAGTGTTGGGCACTTGGATGTGAACAGCACGTAGCGTTGGGCAGTTGGAGGTGAGCCGCCAGCAGTGGTGGATGTGGCGAGAGAGATGGCAGAATTTTAAGAGCGGACGATCTGGACGCGTGTCCGCCAGAAAGAGTAAATTTGTAATACTGGACATCATGAACTGATATATATGTATTATGAGTTTTGAACATTATTAAGGTAAATACATTGTTTGTTCTCTATCAAAATCTTTCATTTGCTAACTATGCCTATCAGTAGTTAGTGCCTTCAGTAGTTAGAATCTTTTATTTAGTTGGCAGTATTGGCGCTCGCTGTATCGGAGTAGTTCGAGTAACGAAGATTCTTGTGAGGTAAGTGATTCGTGAAAGGTATGGTTATTGTTAGTCGGGGCCATTCTTTTGTAGGGATTATTTAAATTCATATTGCGTTGCGCTAAAAATATTATGTGTCAGGTTAATGATGATCAGAATAAGTAAAGAGAAAACTGCTTGAGTACGTTGAGTTTTGCTCAGCTGTTTGAAAATCAAATAAAGTAGAAGTTTACAAGCAGTCATTCATAATTTTTCTAAGGGGATGTTGCAGCGCAAAAGGCCTTGACGCAGCTAGATATGGTGACTAGCGGAGGCATGTAGGTACAGATCAGTGTAGGCTTTCTGTACACACCGTCCCCAGCTTAACATCCGGTTTTTTTTTTCACTAGGGCGTCAAGAAACGGGGGGGGGGGGGGGGGGGGGGGGTGCCACATCCACGGAAAATTGTATATCGGGGTCAAGCGAGTTGAGCTGATTGAGAAATTCACCTAAGCTGTCTGAAACCCAGGTAACAGGTTCAGGATAGGAAAGGATAACATCAACATGTGGAAGGGAGACCCACCAGATAGTTCGCCGTTTTCACCAAATGAACATTTATTTAAGAAAAACATACTGCTCAATTAAATTCCAGACAAACTAAAGAGATTTACCAATACAAGCAAAAGGAAACAGTATTCAATAAACACAAAGCGTCTGAGTTTATAACAGCAAAAATGAAATTTGAATCCTAATTTACAAAGTTCGCCGGCCGGAGTGGCCGTGCGGTTCTAGGCGCTTCAGTCTGGAACCGCGTGACCGCTACGGTCGCAGGTTCGAATCCTGCCTCGGGCATGGATGTGTGTGATATCCTTAGGTTAGGTAGGTTTAAGTAGTTCTAAGTTCTAGGGGACTGATGACCACAGATGTTAAGTCCCATAGTGCTCAGAGCCATTTGAACCATTTACAAAGTTCATGAGTTAATCCGTCAAACTCCATAGGCTGCTACCTTGGCGGCAGTCTCTCGACACAGGTATAGCTCCAAGGTACGAGACAATTACTCAACTGTTGCTAGGTATGATGGACGACGCGACAAAGCAATCCCGCCGCAATAACTTAGACCTCGGGCGTTGGGCAGAATGCCGACAAGGTAGCAGCCCATAAGTCACGGCTGCAAACACCAAGGTACACTCGCGTGTTTCGCAATCAACTGTGAACATAAATCACACACGAGGCTGCACCGTCAAACAATAACAGAATATACAATCACAAATGATGAGACTCGCTGCAGCAAGTAAATACAACTCGTTCGTAACCTTAGATAAAACAACTAGTTATAGCCATATATATATATATATATATATATATATATATATATATATATATATATATATATATACGCCTCGCCTCTGTCTAGGTGAGATGATTAGCGAGTGTATGGAACTGACAAGGTACAGGTACAGACAGAGTTAAATCCTTAAGCAAGGCAGAAAATAGTACTTAGTAGAAGCCCTACGTAATTCAATTATGAGTAAAACACATTAACTTAGGTTAGAAGAAATACATTTTACTAAATCACAACTAGATTTCAAATTCATACCCGGTACCATGACATTACCACCGGGTAAAGTGCCATTCACCGCTGTTACCACTTCAGTTCATAACATCGCACCCCAGGCTGGTGCACACAAGCGGTTTAACAATTAACAGAATCACGTGGCTTCCAAGAAGTCGCACTAACAACCATTGACCACTCTCAAGCCAAAGCATACTGCAGAACAAACAAACACATATTATTGAAATGATTCAAATGGCTCTGAGCACTACGGGACTTAACATCTGAGGTCATCAGTCCCCTAGACTTAGAACTACTTAAACCTAACTAAGGACATCACACACGTTCATGCCCGAGGCAGAATTCGAACCTGCGACAATAGTAGCAGCGCGGTTCCGGACTGAAGCGCCTAGAACCGCTTGGCCACAACGGCCGGTACTGAACAAGACAATAATATTGCGCCAATATTCATTTAAACAATTAAACCACAGGGCCAGAATATCAATAGGAAGTATGTTACGGTGCACTCTCTCCATCGTCAATTACCCTTTTAACTCCTTTTCAAATAACAGAAGGAGGTCCCCATCACGAAAGTTCCAGAGCATGACCTTCGTCACCTTCTTTAGCGACTGCGCAACACTCGACAAGGCGCTCGGCGATCCGGCTGGGTGCATGCGTTATCCATCCCAAATCTGTCCAACCAAACCCCGCCGCCAGGCACTGCTACTCCATCCCTCCTCCTTACGTGCCGTTCACACCTCACTCCGCCGCGCCGAGCTTCCACACCTCAACCAGGAAAACTAAAGATAAGTCACAAGGGAGATGACTATCGATACCAGAGGTAGTTAGGCCAGCAAACCGAGCCGCCACGGTTCACTGTCCCGTCCACGAACCTAAACGACGAACGTGTCATCCCCCTAACGGCAGAAAAACAGATTTCTCCACGAAATATTCCAGGAAGAAATTAGCCACAACCGTCAACAGAGGACCCTCGGTGGGGATGCCGTCCTTCTGTTCATAATAATTTACATCGAACAGCTAGTAAGGTGAGAGGAGCTCGAACTCGAAGATTGTCATCAGCAGGGTCTCCAATTTCTTATTCACCAATTCCAATGAGTCCTTTAGGGGTACCTTGGTGAAAAAGGACACGGTGTCAGGACTTACCTATAGGTCATTGTAACTAAAGCCAAATTTTTGTAGGAGTATGTGATGTATAAAATGAGTCGGAAAAAAGTAAAGCATTCCTGTATAGTGAAGTCCGCGCTCGACGGCGACTGCGCAGTCATTAGAGACCACAGTTCGCCTCCAGGCGTCGCTAAACCCACAGCTGCGGCAGCTGCACGGATAGCCACGGGAGAGAATGACCGAAGGGGTAATGACTAAGAATTTGAGGAAGAAATTTCTGAGGATGTACGTCTGGAGTACAGCATTGTATGGTAGTGAAACATGGACTGTGGGAAAACCGGAACAGAAGAGAATCGAAGCATTTGAGATGTGCTATAGACGAATGTTGAAAATTAGGTGGACTGATAAGGTAAGGAATGAGGAGGTTCTATGCAGAATCGGAGAGGAAAGGAATATGTGGAAAACACTGATAAGGAGAAGGGACAGGATGATAGGACATCTGCTAAGACATGAGGGAATGACTTCCATGGTACTAGAGGGAGCTGTAGAGGGCAAAAACTGTAGAGGAAGACAGAGATTGGAATACGTCAAGCAAATAATTGAGGACGTAGGTTGCAAGTGCTACTCTGAGACGAAGAGATTAGCACAGGAAAGGAATTTGTGGCGGGCCGCATCAAACCAGTCAGTAGACTGATGTTCCAAAATAAAAAAAAAGATACAGGTCGCCGACACGAGCAGAACAGCAAATCGTCAGGGGCGATCGGCGTCTGACGCAATCACCCTGGCGACTGAGGTCTGCAGCTCAGCCCCGCACAAGTACGTGATTGGCATCATGGTGGACATCAGTGGCGCCTTTGACAACCTGTGGTGGCCCTCGCTCTCCTCCTGCTTGCGTGAGAAGGAGTGCCCAGGGCCCCTCTATGGCTGTCTGAGGAGCTATTGCATGGACAGGGAGGTTTGGTTATCATCGCTTAGCGAAGAAACAAGCAAAGCCATCACGAAGGGGTGTCCCCAGGGCTCCTTTCTGGGGCCACTCTTTTGGGACTTTAATGTAGAGCCGTTATTGGAGAAACTACAACTCAGCGAGGAAGTGCTAGACGTGGTAGCCTACGCTGACGACCTTCTCCTGTTGGTTAGCGACCGTAGCCGAGAAGATCTAGAACCAAAAGTAGAAGGAGCAATAACGATACTAACTGAGTGGTGCCAAGAAGCAAAAATGAATGTTGCACCGCATAAATCAACATATCTTCTTCCAAAAGGCAGTCTGATCGGGAATCCCACAGTCAGAATAGATGGAACACCAGTTCTCTGGCGTCGCGAAGCTTGATGTCTAAGAGTAATCATTGATGAAAAATGGAGCTACACATCCCACATAGAAACTACAACACAACGAGCCCTATAAGCTCAAAATAATCTTATTAACATAGGAAATAAAAGATTTCACCTGCCACCCGCACTGATCAAGCTTTATCATAACAGCATCGTGTCATAAATTGTAGGATATGCGTGTGGGGTCTGGGCACACAAGCTTACGAGGGTGATGCCAGCCATGGCCGTGAGAAGAGTGCAGCGAAAAATGATTCTGCGATCTGTTGGGGCATACAGAAGAACTCCTGAGGGGGCTCTATTGGTGCTGATGGGATTATGTGCACTAGATATAAAAGTAAGAGAATAGGAAGCATGATACTGGGTTTCCAAAGGAAATATAGGACTAGGGACATCTTGGGGGTGCAGGTAGGAGACAAGTTTGCTGTTAAAAGAAGGGGGGAGGAGTTGTGGCAACAATCATGGGAAAACGAAGAAACTGGTAGAAGGGTCTTCCAACTGCTGCCTAACATTAAGGAACGACTTGGGATGACCTACTTCGAGCCAAGCAGAGGATTACTGCGCTTTCTCACAGGAATTGGCCATACCCGACATATCTATGTCGGTTTGGAAAAAGAGCTACACCAGCGTGTGAATGTGGCGCTCAAGACGGTACGCTTGAGCACATCATCTATGACTGCTTGTTATACGATGCTGGGGCGTATGACTTAAGAACACAGTTACCGAATAACGACACCTATGCCCTAATACGACGTGCTGATTCCTTTAATGTCCTTAAAATTCTTGCAAACGAGGTATCACAGAAGGTCTTGAGGAAATTTTTAAGGAAACAAAATGGATAACAGAAAACCCGGAATAGACTGAGATGTACCCGCCCTATTGCCGGGTGCGGAACTGGCCAGTCGCCTCACGACTGAAATCCGCCGCGCTACTAGACTAGGCTAGCGGGTACACCACCTCCCAGGAAAAGACAATTGCACTCTTACCTTAAGTACTAGAAATTAGCAGTAGTATTAGGTAGAATAGAACGCTAACCACACTAACCAAGTAGGGACTGCAGCGACAAAACCAACTTGGCCAGCCCAGTGCCAGGGGCACACTCACTGGGTTTAGCTCAGTGAGCAGGTCACAATAGTAGGTTTATGCATAAACTGGCACAACTGTAATCGTTGAAGAGTAGACTAACTTAGAAATAGAATAGATTAATAAAATAGATTAACCTTGCTCATAGATATGCCAGTTGTAGAAAATTTAATGTAATAATGCTGCTGAACTATGTTGTATTATATGTAGACCCACTAATTATAAGGTACTGTATTGTATTGTGTCAGTAAAGAACTTTTAAAAAATCGTCAGGAAGCACTTCGCCGAAATATCGTAGAGAACGTACGACGTGACCCGGGTGGATATCTCAATTCTAAAAGCTACAAATATTTGTAATTTTTATTTACTTCTTTAATTAATCTGATCTGATTAGGGCCACCATACCTTCTCTCATATCGGACTAGGGTTTAACACATACAGTACCTTTTACCTAGGAAATAACAATTTTAATGCGACGAATGGTATTAAAATGATTTGAGTGTCTATAGTGACAGTGTCAGTAAGTAAGAGGGCTATTCGGAAAGTAAGGTCCGATAGGAAGCGAAATGGAAACGACAGTGAAAATTCAATGAAACTTTTCACAGATGTGTGGTGCAGTGTCTGTAGTAGGCATGTCGATCGCGTCCAGTAGCTCTTTTTAGTCTTAGCACACAGTGAGCTCTTAAAGATGTCTAGAAATATAGCGTCTCTCGCGAAATATGAGTGCCTGCGAGAGGTTTCGCCTGATTTCATGCAACCCCACATAACGTACCTGTCATGTATTACCCTCTTCATGACAATTCTTGGCTGAGCACCGCAGGGGCAATGAGGATTCCCCTGTAGTGTTCTCGACGGGAATAGTCTGATCATATACCATACAGCACTCTCATACTGGTATGGACTGCTGGCTATGAAAGACAATCGTAGACACGTGGCGAAAGCACAGGCGAGACTATTGGAAAGCTGGTACAGCTCTACGACAAATGTCTAAGCCTATTTAGAGAAGTAGATGAAAGGTGTAAAAAAATGCTGCAAATAAAGCATTTTTGATTTCCGCTGTGGTTTCCATTTCGCGACCGATCGGAACTTTCTTTCTGGTCAGCCAACGTAATACTGACCATGAACCGTTTAAGTTAATACTGGCAGTCTTCTACTACTACTGTAGCTGGTACTACTACTACTACTACTACTACTACTACGTCTACTAATAATAATAATAATAATAATAATAATGACAATAGCACCAATCTGGATGGAAAGAAGATGTACAGGGCTAACGAGTGCGTACAGGCATATCATTATTGTTACTTTAGTAGTTATGTCATTAAATGTCTTCTGAAGCTATAGATGTTGTCCACTTTTCTAATATAATGTTAGAGTTATTCCACAGTCGGGTTCCTTCTAAGAGAAGGTCTTCGAGGAAGTGGCTGGACGGTGGAGTGGCACAAAAATGATGTTGCTCTGATGAGAATTGGTGTTCCTGCCATGTTATTAAGACAACAGCGTTAAGGTCGAGCAGCAGAAAATGGTGTAATGGGAGAAGGATTAATTATGAATAGGAAGGCACGGCACAGAGCATGTTACCGTGAACAGTTGAGTGGTAGACTAGTTCTCATCAGAATCGACAGCAAAACAAATCCCGACAACGATAGTTCACGTATACATGTCGACGTCGCAAGCTGACGATGAGGAGACAGAGAAAGTGTATGAGGATACTGAACGGATAATTCAGTACGTAAATGGAGATGAAAATCTAATAGTCATGGGAGACCGGAATGCCGTGGCAAGGGAGGAGTTGAAGAAAGCGTTAGGGGAGAAAATGGACCTAGTACTAGGAATAGGAGAGGAGAAAGACAAACTGAGTTCTGTAATAAATACCAGATAGTAATAGCGAACAGACTGTTCAAGAATCACAAGAGGAGGAGGTAAACGTGGAAGAGACGGGGTGATACAGGAAGCCATGCGGATAAGATACCTGTGATCTCGACTGCTACTGATACGAGGCCGTTGGGATTCAGCACGGCGTTCCGTATTACCCTCCTGAACCCACCGATTCCATATTCTGCTAACAGTCATTGGATCTCGACCGACGCGAGCAGCAATGTCGCCATACGATAAACCGCAATCGCGATAGCCTACAATCCGACCTTTATCAAAGTCGGAAACGTGATAGTATGCATTTCTCCTCCTTACACGAGGCATCAACAACAACGTTTCACCAAGCAACGTCGGTCAACTGCTGTTTGTGTATGGGAAATAGGTTGGAAACTTTCCTCATGTCAGCACGTTGTAGATGTCGCCACCGGCGCCAACCTTGTGTGAATGCTCTGAAAAACTAATCATTTGCATATCACAGCATCTTCTTCCTGTCGGTTAAATTTCGCGTCTGTAGCACGTCATCTTCGTGGTGTAGCAATTGTAATGGCCAGTAGTGTATGATGGTCAGGGAGAGATTCCGGTGGATTTAAAGCTTACCCAGAAGCAAATGTAGACCTGATCTGCGCCAGGGATTCTTACTATCACTATGCAATATAGATCTGATGATCTCTTTAGTAGATCGAATCTAGTCATTCACAAATAAAAAAAGTAGCAACTTATACACGACCAGGCTGTGTTTACTAAATAAATTGCAAAAAGTTGTACGAATAATTCAAGCAATGTTCGAAGAGTAAAAAATTTTCGTGTCTGGAGTGAAATCACAAAGGGAGTCCTACAGGTTCAAATTTGGATCCCTTAATATTCCTTACACTTAACATTGGACAAGAGTATTAATACATTTTTCAGACAACAGTAGTGTTATAATAAATCTGGTAAGAGTTGAAGCCGCAGAAGGGATTGTTAATCATGTTCTTCAAAGAATTATGAAGTGGTTATCTGAAAATGGGCTCGCCCTAATTTTTGGAGAAACTCATTATAATCAGTTCTGTACAAGAAGTAGAGTCATACCAACAATTGACGTAGCACATGAACAGTAGTCAGTCGAACAGAGAAGGTGCACCAAATTTTTTGATGTACATACTGATGAAAATCTAAACATGAAGAATGGTATTACTGAGCTTCGCAAACAATTAAGTTCAAATCCTTTTTCTCTTCGTATATTCCTAGTCGTGCAAACAGACGAGTTAACCTCCAATTACATTGTTCGTAGTTTCATTTCATGATGTCTTATGGAATAATTTTCTGGAGTAACTCACTGCTTAGGAAGAAAGTGTCGATTGCACAATAGCGAGCAGGAAGAATAATATGTAGTGATAACCCGCGATCAGCGCTTTGTAGTGGATCTCACGGCACGTACATGTATACCTATTTAGATTAACATATCGTGCAATAAATTTGTCTGATCATGATGTTTGAATCTGTCAAGTGCCGTAATTCGTGGAGGCACTATACAGGGTGTCCCAGCTATCTTGTCCACCCAAAATATATCTGGAACAATAACAGCTATTGGAAAACGACTTTCACCGGTATCAATGTAGCGCTGGGGCCCATGAATGTACATATTTGGAAACATTCTAAAACGAAAGAATATGTGTTTTTTAACACAAACTTATGTTTTTTTAAATAGACCTCCTATATTTTTTCTTCAGCAATCCATAGCATGACAAAGCACATACACAATGGCGTTGATTGCATCGCAATACTCCCATTACATCTCGAGATATTGAGACGTGAAGTTGACGCTTGAAACACCCGACATGCGCTGCTAGCGCACGTCCTGAGGCTCAGGCGTGAACCCCATGCTGCCCGTAATCGCGATGTGATTGACATGCGTAATCACACCTCCATACTTATCAAGAGGTCCGAAACGAATAATACGGTCTGCTGCTATCAACTCTCATAAGCACTTAATGGTTTCCCTCTTGCACATTTTACGTATCTACGTACACAATATGAACCAGTACCGATCGGTGTACTCCCGTCAGGTTGTCTTATTTATCCTGCACACCCAAAATAAGGTTTATCTAATGCGTTATATGACCCATTGTGCCTGTCACGCAGGGCCTGGCTCTACCTAGTCAAGTGCCCAACATAGTTCCCACTACTGCCACAGTTACCACTTCGCGTTGTTTATGATTTGCGACCCATGCAAACTCCTGTACTCCACCACCCTCCGAGCATCCTATTTGTTGTTGCTTTGGCGTGCAGTACACCGCTTGCCAGTGTAGTCGTGCATCAGAGTAATCTAGTGACGGCACGGAGGTAGTACACATTGTGAATAAACGTTGTGTTGTGGAACTTATACTGTACAGTATAATGTACACACATGAAGATATGGTAGAAATGCTGCTGATCTATGGAGAATGTACGTTGACGGGAAATACGTTATAAGATTGCTTGTTTGTTGATAGTACTGTTAGCGAACATTATGATTATTAAGTTAATATGTCTGTTTTCTACCCTACTCTACATACCTGTACTGTACCCTGTTGTAGGTGGACGAAATGCTGTTCAGGCAGAACGACTGTACAGAAGACGATTCCCTGACAAGCCATCGCCTTCTCGTCTACGTGAAACTGGAAGCTTAAATCCAAGACCTCGACATCGTCCTAGAACACGCACAGATGAACGTGCTGAAGTTGCTGTGCTCGCTACCATAGCTGTGAATCCTCAAATCAGCACACGTCAAATTGAACGTGAAGTTGGTGTGTCGAAATCAAGTGCACAGCGTATTCTTAAACGTCATAAATTTCATCCTTACCGTGTTCATTTACACCAGGATCTTCATGGAAATGACTTCCGCAATAGGGTAACATTTTGTCGGTGGGCTCAGCAAAAATTTCTGACTAATCCAAATTTTTATGCAGATGTTCTCTTTACCGACGAGGCATCATTCTCCAACAAAGGAATTGTCAATATGAGGAATATGCATTATTGGTCCGCAGACAATCCAAAATGGCTCCGTCAGGTAGAGCATCAACGTCCGTGGAAAGTTAATGTTTGGTGTGGGATTGCCCGCATCTCGTGGTCGTGCGGTAGCGTTCTCGCTTCCCACGCCCGGGTTCCCGGGTTCGATTCCCGGCGGGGTCAGGGATTTTCTCTGCCTCGTGATGGCTGGGTGTTGTGTGCTGTCCTTAGGTTAGTTAGGTTTAAGTAGTTCTAAGTTCTAGGGGACTTATGACCACAGCAGTTGAGTCCCATAGTGCTCAGAGCCATTTTGAACCATTTTGGTGTGGGATTATTGGAGATACCATTATCGGACCTTTCTTTATAAACGGCATCCAAAATGGCAGACAATACTCCAGATTTATACGACACAATCTTCCTGATCTCTTGGACACCGTACCTCTGAACCGGAGAATGGTCATGTGGTATCAGCATGACGGATGCCCTGCACATAACGCCTTACGAGCACGACGACTTCTGAGCCGTAAGTTCCGTGGTAGGTGGATTGGACGAGGTGGCCCGATCTCCGGACCTTACACAGCTGGATTATTTTCTTTGGGGAGCAGTGAAGGATGCTGTTTGCCAACATGAACCAACAACACCAGAGGACATGAAGCAACGCATTATTGATGCTTGTACAGCCATCAAAGAGGAAACAGTAGCACGAAGTAGGGCATCCTTCATCCGCAGAGTGACCCTATGTATGCAAGCCAATGGGCATCACTTTGAGCATGAGATGTGAACGCTATGTTTAGTATGTAGTGCTGGTATCACAGTGGCAGTTTCTACAAAGGGCCATTTTACCCAGTGATGTTAAGAAACATTTGTTTGCAACAATTTGTCATTTAACGCATTAGATAAACATAACATTGATAATTATGTGATAATAAAACTAATTGGTTAAACATGTTTACATTCATCTTCTATGTCCTACCTGAACTTCCCAAATCAAAACATTTTTGCCTAAACAACGGTAAAACTTTTAGTCCACTTGCTCGTTTCACTAAAACCATCAACATGAATTTTACTATTACGAGTGAATGATTAACTGTCACTTGCGCTAGATCTACAGTAAAGTAAAGTTTTAACGTTGAACGGCATTACATTTTTAGTAACGGATTAACGATAAGCGAAGTTAACTTTGTGACTAACGTTGTGGTACACAGATATGTTACAGAACCGCATCACCCCTAGCCTATGGGATAAATACCTGGTGGAATGTACGACGTTAATGCAGGATGGCAGCAGACCGTATTATTCGTTTCGGACTTCTTGATAAGTATGGAAGTGTGATTACGCATGTCAATCACATAGCGATTACGGGCAGCATGGGGTTCACGCCTGAGCCTCAGGACGTGCGCTAGCAGCGCATGTCGGGTGTTTCAAGCGTCAACTTCGCGTCCCAATATCTCGGGATGTAATGGGAATAGTGCGATGTAATCAACGCCATAGTGTATGTGCTTTGTCATGCTATGGATTGCTGAAGAAAAAATATAGGAGGTACATTTAAAAAACATAAGTTTGTGTTAAAAAACACATATGCTCTCGTTTTAGAATGTTTCCAAATATGTACATTCATGGGCCCCAGCCCTACATTGATACCGGTGAAAGTCGTTTTCCAATAGCTGTTATTGTTCCAGAGATATTTTGGGTGGACAAGATAGCTGGGACACCCTGTATAAAAAAGATTGCCCGTAGAGTATGTATGAGCAATATCGCTTAATTGTTTAAATTTCTGTAAAATGCTTGCGCATCCATCTTTTAGCATTCGTCTTCTGCAATTTGCCACAATAGGATTCGAACGAACTGATATGGCCCATGATTACAGGACAGGGAGATTTAAGTGTGGTCGCGTGTGACAAGAAGTTCGTAATGGTTCTGTGCCATGAGATGCTGTTTTGTTAGGACTGTGTAACTGTCGGTTACAAAAATTTATTGGCTAAACAAAAGATATGTACTGTTTTGAAAGTTTTACTTATGAAAACTTTTTATGTAAGTAAACTTTTAGACGTCACTCATCTGTACCTATCACACGAACTTTGTAGCGTGAGCAACAAACGTATTTTACTTTTTTATTTTTTATTGTCATTTTTATTGACTGTGACTGATTAACTAAGACGCTGCGATGCCTTTCATTTATTTAGAAGCTCCCTTTGGCCGTGGGCAAGTACTTTAACTTGAAACGTTTGTCTTATGTTTAAATATGTAAACGTGTACATATTTAAATGTATTAATGTGTACATATTTCAATGTATACCCACGCTAGTATTTGTACTTGTACATATTTAAATGTATTAATGTGTACATATTTAAATGTATACTCACCCCAGTATTTGTATTTGTATAATTCTTGTACATTTACCATTGTCATTTGCTACATTGATGCAAAGACTGATAAAGGTACTTCGGCGTATCCTCGTTTGAAAAGTGACAAGCCCGTTGGATATGGACGTCTGCTTGTACACGAGGCGTGACACTAGCGCTATTGAACATTTCCTTGTACCGTTGGCTGCTTTGACCTCCAGTTTGATTCTGACTTGCTAAATAGGCACATGTTGATTGCGATAGTCATCTACGATTAGTATCGCCACTTTGATGTTCATTATTAAGATCAGAAACTTTCACTGCAGGTGCGTCTGAATTCAAATAAATAATTCCTTTTACATTTGAAGTATTCACTTTGTAATTTCACATTTGTATTCACAGCTCGCTGAAAGTTACTTAATATTTTCTTGTAGCCTCAGTAGGCCAGGCTTGAGAAATGGACCAGTCACCAAACACATGTACTGCAACTGTACCAGATTTGTTAATAAACGCTTCACGAAACCTATATCAAGCATTAATAAAGCCGTCAGTGGCTCAGAAAGGATTTAAATATGCAGCAATAAAAAATTTTGATTATTTTCCTGATAACATAAATCCTCTGACAGGCAAAAACGCAAGTTTTAAATGTAACCTAAAGTCATTTTTCCCGGACAACTCAAATTCCATAGCCGAGTATATAATTACGAACTGATATACTGAGGTGCAAAAAATTTACTGTTTAAGTAGAGCTGCATGAGTGGTCTAAAAACGTGTTTATTAATGCTAACACTAATCATGTACACATATCCTATAAACCGAATCGTTCCTCATCATATGGATAAAAGTATGACTAGGGGTACACTCTATCTCTCTTTTCCGCCCTAGTAAAATCGCGGTAAGTCGAATCTTAGTTGACAGTAGGGATGTTCAAATATTACTGCATAGAACACAGCATAGTAGCACGATGTGAAGTTCTTAACGTCTGCGTAAAGCGTGATTACTGGGAATTATAAACGTCAGCCTCTCTGCTAGGTTAAGTATGCATGACAAAAATACCTCCCAGTTCTTTCATTGATGCTTTCTTCCAATCGGAACAGGAAAAAAAGGGGAGCTATGTTACTGGTACCAGAAGTGCCCTCCACCGCAGACTGTCAGGTAACTTGCATAGTACTCATATGGATGTAGATAGTATGCAAAACCCCGCGATGTGTAGTTGTGAAATCGTAACGGAAAAGACTCCGTCACACACCTCCTAAGACCCGATGATAAATTTTACTTGCCCAAGGGAATCTTAGAAATGATCATAACATCGAATCCTAAGGCGAGGAATTGCTGAATGTCTATTTTTACTCAATCGACGAATGGTGATAACAGTGAATTCAAGGAACTACAAGTTCTTAAAATGAAATACAAATAAAATTGAACTGAAACTGTACTACGTTAAAAGCAGTGACACGCCTATTAGAAAAAGTGATTGCAATAAAGACGTGAAGCAACTGGCGGGAGCACCACCGTACCATAGATGCACATTCAATCACTGATACGGATGCAACCCACCAAATGTTTTAGTCACACCAGTGGATGGTTGATTGAATAACATATGAAAACGATACTGTCACTGGAACAGGGATTGCTGGTACTGTGGCAACGGTACGTCTCCTTTGCAAACATCAACATCCACCTGTCGCCGGTGCTGCTGCATATTCTCACCTATCTGCTGGGGCGGTAAGTCAGCGGCGCGTGGTGGCAAGTGAAGAAGCAGAGTCTCGCTCGTCAGGATTCGGACACTGTGAAGTTCCATGCACCGTCTGAATTCAGACTCCTCGACGTCTAAAACCAGCGACCTTTCACCTGCCACTCCCTTTTTCCAAAGCTGTTTCACAGAGGAAGACTACACTGTAGTTCCTTCTCTAGATTGTCGCACAGATAACAAAATAGTAGACATCGAAATAGATGAAAGAGGTATAGAAAAACAATTAAAATTGTTCAAAAGAGGAAAGGTCGCTGGACCTGATGGGATACCAGTTCGATTTTACACAGAGTACGCGAAAGAACTTGCCCCCTCCTTGCAGCGGTGTACCGTAGGTCTCTTGAGTATTGCTCAACAGTTTGGGATCCGTACCAGATAGGGTTGATAGAGAAGATCCAACGGAGAGCAGCGCGCTTCGTTACAGGATCATTTAGTCATCGCGAAAGCGTTATGGAGATGATAGATGAACTGCAGTAGAAGACTCTGCAGGAGAGACGCTCAGTAGCTCGGTACGGGCTTTTGTTGAAGTTTCGAGAACATAACCTTCACCGAGGAGTCAAGCAGTATATTGCTCCCTCCTACGTATATCTCGCGAAGAGACCATGAGGATAAAATCAGAGACATTAGAGTCCACACAGAGGCATATCAACAATCTTTCTTTCCACGAACAATACGAGACTGGAATAGAAGGGAGAACCGGTAGAGGTACTCAAAGTACCCTCCGCCACACACCCTCAGGTGGCTTGCGGAGTATGGATGTAGATGTAGATTTAACAACGAGTCTCTCATCATGAGCCCCTGCTGCCGACTCTGCTGTTTGCGCCGTTTCGGTCACAACCGCCAATCAGGAAAAATGTTATTACTTTCTGTCAATAGTGCGAAAACTGCCACGTTTAATGAATTCTCGCCATAGAATGTCTCCAGATGCGGGGAAATCGGAGCACATCTTCAAATGGTTCAAATGCCTCTGACCACCATGGGACTTATCATCTGTCCCGGCGGAGGTTCGAGTTCTCCTTTGGGCATGGGTGGGTGTGTTTGTCCTTAGGATAATTTAGGTTAAGTAGTGTGTAAGCTTAAGGACTGTTGACCTTAGCAGTTAAGTCCCATAAGATTTCATACACATTTGAACTTTTTTTTTTGACTTATCATCTGAGGTCATCAGTCTCCTAGAACTTACAACTAGTTAAACCTAACTAACCTAAGGACATCACACACATCTATGCCCGGGGCAGGATTCGAACCTGCGACCGTAGCGGTCGCGCTGTTCCAGACTGAAGCGCATAGAACCGCTCGGCCACACATGCCGGTCCAGGACATGTTCCTCTCCAGCTTTCTCTAGAAATTTGCTTCTGACGTTAGGAAGGCCATGGGCGATCCAAAAACTTTTTTATACACTCCTGAATTTCCAGAAGCCTAACCAACGTGGAGGGAACTCCCCGATGCTTCTCCTCCCACCGCGTACACTTGTGATTTCCCACGATAAATTATTTGGCCGCAGCCAGCACTTGAGACTACCTCCCTAAGCCTTCTGCAGAGTCGAACCGTGCCGAATACCTCAACCCCGTCTTAACATGGTTCACAGGGGAATTCGGTGAGCCCTCTCAGATGGCTCTTTGACTCGCGTAAGCCGGAGCAAAGCCTCTGAACGCCGTGCGGTCTGAGTTGAGTATGAATTGAGCGGCTCTCAAGCATTCTTAGAATTGAACTACAAGTCTTAATCGATAACCACTGCAATTTTGTAAAATACAATCCCCAGTCTTCCCCGTCTTAACAAAATGGCTCTGAGCACTATGGGACTTAATTTCTGAGGTCATCAGTCCCCTAGAACTTATAACTAATTAAACCTAACTAACCTAAGGACATCACACACATCCATACCCGAGGCAGGATTGGAACCTGCGACCGTAGCAGTCGCGCGGTTCCAGACTGTAGCGCCTAGAACCGCTGGCCCACCCCGACCGGCAACGTCTTAACACTTTGCCGTCCGCACGTTTCGTACAAATTTATTCCCTTGGCGCCGGCAGCGCTTATTCGGATTACTTGGCTTATCCCCAGCCGCTTGTCACCTTTCCGTTGATGACAAGCTTGAAACACATAGACTTTTTCACGCTTTAATGTTTCCGGAAATCCTCTATTTTGCCGTATCGTTCCATAAACTCGAATTTTCTTTTCAAGTAACTCGCAGCGGCGCGGTTCTTTCCGTCCCTTTACGACGAACCTGCACTTACCCGTGAACATTGTCTCAGCATATCATCAGTAGGGAAGCAGAGCGAAACCTACTGTACTTCGACGTGAACCAGGCTGCATTTAGTCACTAATCTACACGAAATGAAAGATTGGAAATTTTTTCCTTAATTAATATATTCTGAAACTTAGGTGAACAAGTATCACTGCCAAGCCCGTGCTGGTCTTAACAGTCACTCACAATCCCTTTCACTCACGTTAGCAAGTTTATGGTGTTGCATTTCCCGAAAACGTAATAGCTACAAAAATACGGATTGTTTTTGATTGAGAATGCTCGCCAAGTATTAAGCCTGTCGGTACCTAATGCAGTAACAGTTTTTAACCACCGACCTGCTCAGTACGCCACGCAGAATTTATGTCTTTTCTCGTCACAAAATTAACTTAAAAATTTCGAAATTTCTACACACCCATCGGAATAATTATACCGTCACTTTGATGTAAGAAACACTGCTAGATCCTGCAACTTATCATTTCCATCGGAACTACTACTACACACGTCCGAACTGTTTCATGGCTAGGCTCCAACTCCTCTCTAGAATAATCTAAATCTTCTCTACCAGCAGAGAAAGGCGCACGAAGAATATTGCTTTACCATTGGTCAGTTTACTCAACAGCCAATAGCAGAACAACATTCTCCCGCGTCAGTCCGCGCTTTTCATCAATAACCAATCGCAAAATAGTAAACCTAACGACTGCACTTTTTACTGACGTAGTTATCTAAACCGAGCGAGGTGGCGCAGTGGTTAGATACTGGACTCGCATTCGGGAGGACGACGGTTCAATTCCGCGTCCAGCCATACTGATTTAGGTTTTCCGTGATTTCCTTAAATCTCTCCAGGCAAATGCCGGGATAGTTTCTTTGAAAAGGGCACGGCCGACTTCTTTTCCTAATCCGATGAGACCGATGACCTCGCTGTCTGGTCTCCTTCCACAAAACAACCCAACCCTAATTATCTAATATGCTGAAGTTTTATTTATGCATAAAGTTATTTACTATTGTTATTTATACCTGAATTATCTTTCCCTTTACCATAAACTTACTTTACAAGTCTATTCTACAAAAATTCCCTTTGGCCACATCCATACTTCTTTGAAATGTTTCCACACTAAATCCCACTACATAACTCGTTAAACAATTATCTTCATATGAACCTTAAACCACACTCACGCATCATTGATACTGCTAAAACACATTTATAACATTTTACCTACACAAAAAGACATAATAACACTTTATGAAAATGTTAGAACAGTTTATGAAAAACATTCTATTACTTTAGTGCACTCTAGTGGGCACAATAGAAACTAAATCAGTCCCCTATCCAATATTGTCCTCTATCGGCTGATACATTAACTACGTGCGCGTCCAGTCTCGCGTCACCATCTGTCACTATCCAGCTCTGAGACACATCTCCCACTTAACTACCTCCAAGGCAGGATCGGTATACGGCGCTACGCCTCAAACTTCTCTGCAAGTTCTACACTGTCATAACAATTTCCATGTAGAGATGATGCCACTTTCCATAAGAATGTGTCAAGAGTTCCATCACTGTTTTTGCTGAAGATTGTCCAGCGCCGGAATATACCTTGAATGAGGAAATGTATCCCGTACTCAAATGACACAGCATTCGAATGTGTTTGTCACATTCCGTAATTTTCGACGGATTTTAAACTTTAAAATTTAACTGTCCACGCCACGGTATCATTCCTTCAGCAATTGAGATGTTTTGACTTTGATTAAACGCTTCTTTAAACTTTTTCGAAAAATAATCAATTACGAATTGCACTTTGAAAAGCCGGTTGCCATTATTCGGTTTATTGTTGTTGTCGGAAAAATGTAAAAATGATAATTGTCTGAATCGGTTGCGGGACATCTTTGCTTTTTTTTTACAATTCCGATAAGGATAGCAAGCCCAAACCATTTTCTAAGTTCGGGTCCCGTAACGTCGACAAATTTGGCATTTTTTTTCAGTTTCCTATTGCAATTTTGACTGCAATACTTGTGGGTTTCGTTGCTAATATATTCAAGTAGGTGGTTCCCATTATATAATTCTACGATAGCCCACGACGCTCTGTGTATCTTTGGGAAATATGTGTGGACCCGGAGATCCTTCAAATTTATTATTGGTCCTCAGTAAATCATAGACTGTCTTCTTCGTCTGATTCATCCGAATCAGTTGGCAACCGTAGCGTTCGCCGAATTCTTCTTGCACGTATTTCACTATCTTCCGAAGATTCTGCTTCACTTTCATTTTTTTCATATTCAGTGTTTTTTTCCCAATCGGCCAAGACGACCGGAACGTTAGACAAGACGTCCGCGCAAAAAAATGGCTCTGAGCGCTATGGGACTCAACATCTGTGTCCCCTAGAACTTAGAACTACTTAAACCTAACTAACCTAAGGACATCACACAACACCCAGCCATCACGAGGCAGAGAAAATCCCTGACCCCGCCGGGAATCGAACCCGGGAACCCGGGCGTGGGAAGCGAGAACGCTATCGCACGACTACGAGCTGCGGACTGTCTCACACATTTTGCTGACCAGATGGTAGAGTTTTGTCAGGACTGGCTCTCCCAAGGCTGTCAGTAGCTCTAATGGAATTTTGTCTACTCCGGGGGCCTTGTTTTGACTCAGGTCTTTCAGTGCTCTGTCAAACTCTTCACGCAGTATCATATCTCCCATTTCCTCTTCATCTACATCCTCTTCCATTTCCATAATATTGTCTTCAAGTACATCGCCCTTGTGTAGACCCTCGATATACTCCTTCTACCTTTCTGCTTTCCCTTCTTTGCTTAGAACTGGGTTTCCATCTGAGGTCTTGATATTCATGCAAGTGGTTCTCTTTTCTCCAAATGTCTCTTCAATTTTCCTGTAAGCAGTATCTATCTTACCCCTAGTGAGATAAGCCTCTGCATCCTTACATTTGTCCTCTAGCCATCCCTGCTTAGCCATTTTGCACTTCCTGTAGAACTCACTTTGGCACGTTTGTATTCCTTTTTGCCTACTTCATTTACTGCATTTTTATGTTTTCTCCTTTCATCAGTTAAATTCAATATTTCTTATGTTACCCAAGGGTTTCTACCAGCCCTCGTCTTTTTACCTATTTGATCCTCTGCTGCCTTCACTATTTCATCGCTCAAAGCTACCCATTCTTCTTCTGCTGTATTTCTTTCCCCCATTCCTGTCAATTGTTCCCTTGCGCTCTCCCTGAAACTGTGTACAACCTCTGGTTCTTTCAGTTTATCCAGGTCCCATCTCCTTAAATTCCCACCTTTTTGCAGTTTCTTCAGTTTTGATCTATCCTTACTATGTATAAGAGAAACAATTTAGGCGAGTGAACTCTAATCCATGAGGGCCGGTGGTGGTGGCTGCGTGCTTCCTGGCGATCTCCGACCTCAGCCGCTGACGTGCCAGGAGCGGGGCAGCCGCACGCTGTGATCCGCGCGTTCTCCGAGGCCCCCGGCTGGCGTGCCGTTCACACCTCCCGCGGCGACCCGCTTCGTTCCGCCCCGGAGTCTGCGTCCAGCTTCTGGGAAGTCTAAATCCCTCCTCGGCAGCCGCCACGTCTGGGACCACCCGCGACGGGCGCTCGCCAACACAACGGCGGCCGCTGGACACGTCTTCTGGCCGCCAGTAGCCGCGGACCATCATGGTCTCCGCGCAGACGCCAGGAATTCCGCGAAGGCGTGCCCGCTGCGGAGCGGCTGTCGGTGGGGGACCATTAGCTTTTTGTGCTCCTCTTTTATTCTCTGGTGTCAAAGTTTTGACTCTGTCCGTGGCCACATACCTCTGAATGATGGAAGCGGACGAGAAAAGAAGTGTAGCTACTGCGAAAGGAACACTTCTTCCTTTTATATCGTTCCGTTTTATGGAGCTGAACATAGCCTGAACTTTACAGACAATGGAAATCCAATACAATATGAAGCCCTTTCAGTAAGAAATCGAAGTTTGCAGAAGGACGACAATGCGTTAAGGTTAACCAGTTCTGAGTGTTTCTGCACAGCCCTCGTTGTTCCGTTTCGATCTGTCATCTTGCCCTTGCGATTTTTTTCTTGCACTTTCCTGTCACACATCACTCTTCAAAAACGTGTGAGCAACACTACTTATCATCTATTAAAACTTCAGCAGGAGCCGTTAAGTCGTCTTACGAGACTTCGGACGACTTTCAAAAATTTATCACCCAATGTCGTTTTGAAACACAGGGTGATCAAAAAGTCAGTATAAATTTGAAAACTTAATAAACCACGGAATAATGTAGATAGAGAGGTAAAAATTGACACACATGCTTGGAATGACATGGGGTTCTATTAGAACAAAAAAAGTTCACAAAATGTCCGACAGATGGCGCTGGACAGCAAAGCTACTACCGTGATGGGTGGGAGGTACGCCGATATCTTACAGAATCACATCATCCCCAGCCTGGCTGATAAACACCTGCTGGAAGGTACGATGTTTATGCAGGATGGCGCTCCACCCCATATTGCTAGACGCGTGAAAGATCTCTTGCGCGCGTCGTTTGGTGATGATCGTGTGTTCAGCCGCCACTTTCGTCATGATTGGCCTCCCAGGTCCTCAGGTCTCAGTCCGTGCGATTATTGGCTTTGGGGTCGCAAGTGTATCGTGATCGACCGACATCTCTAGGGATGCTGAAAGACAACATCCGACGCCAATGCCTCACCATAACTCCGGACATGCTTTACAGTGCTGTTCACAACATTATTCATCGACTAGTGCTATTGTTAAGGAATGATGGTGGACATATTGAGCATTTCCTGTAAACAACATCATCTTTCCTTTGTCTTCCTTTGTTATGCTAATTATTGCTATTCTGATCAGATGAAGCGCCTGCATGGGGGCTTAATTAAATATAATTGAAAATACTTTTTGTTTTTAGTAGCTGTAAGTCCGATTACGCTGTTTCGTAAACGGTTGGCCCTGACTAGTATTATTACGCTATCTGACTGCAAAGAACAACAACAAAGAATGAAATGAAAATTTTCGTTAACACAATTAATTAATTAAGTCCCCAGCAACTATAAAACCTACAGAACCAAAGCACAAATGTAATTGTTCTGTGTGTGGGAGTGCGACTCAACGTACACATCTGGCACGGTTCTTCTTCAACAAGACAAGAAATTTCAAATACCATTTATACTGACGTGATAAAAGAAAATTACAAATACTATAATTGCGTAAGGAAAGCAAAATTAAACTCTAATACAAGAACACACGCCAGATGCTTTGTTGACTGAACCTGTAATGACGCATTATTTAGAACACTGAAATAAAAAGAAACGGAGTTAGTTACCTCATTTATATTGATGAAAATTACTCTAATCCTTACAATATATCTCTACACCGATTCTCTACTACCACATCTCAACAAGACTCTTCAGTATCAGATCTCAGCAAGCACTGCCTACTAGCACATCTCAACAAACACTCCTCTGCTACAACATCTCAGCACAGACCACCCCGAATCCTCGACAGGCACTCTACTCCGAGCTCTCGACAAGCACAGACTACCACGAGCTCTCGACAAGCACTGTGGAGGCGGCAGAATAATACTCTTTGGCGCAATCTCTGGCGCGGTGGCTCATTGTAGCTACCTTTCATATGCCCCTCCTCTACAGGCCAGAATTTGATGGTATTTTTGCCAGCATTGGTGGTGAAAATACCACCAAATTCGTCCACAAAAATACAGACAAAAATAAAAGATAATATTAATACCTAAATATCACATAATTAGTTAAAATTTTGGCTTTGCACTGACCTTTCAATAACCTAATATATAAAATACAGTAGGCAATACAAATTCTTTTCATACATGTGGCTTTACATAATAGTTTGCACAATACACAAAAAATCAGTTTATACAAATGTTCACATAAAATACTTTTAATTGTTCAAAAAAAAAAAAAAATAGTTGATAATTCCAGCCCAGCAATGGTCAACAGGTGCAAACACCAACAAGTGACATCATTTCAGTAGAAGCAGTCCATCAGTTGCACCCAGCAATGTTGAGCAGGTGCAGACACCAACAAGTGACATCATTTCAGTAGAAGCAGTTCCATCTGTGGCACCCAGTAAAGTTGAAGAGGTACACATAGCAACAGGTCACATTAGTTCAGTAGAAGCAGTCCATCAGTGGCACCCAGCAATGTTGAGTAGGTGCAGACACCGGCAAGTGACATCATTTCCATAGAAGTAGCTTCATATGTGCACCCAGTAATGTAGTGGCACCCAGCAATGCTGAATAGGTCCAGAGAGCAGTCCATAATATTCACTATCACTGATCACACTGTTCATCAAAGTTTATAAGCAGAAATTAAACATGTCCTAGTGGCACCAATCATGTAGAAAAAGTACAAGTAACAGTCCATAATATTCACTATCACTGATCACACAGTTCATCAGCAGAAATTAAACATGTTCTAGTGGCACCAATCATGTAGAAAAAGTACAAGTAACAGTCCATAATATTCACTATCACTGATCACACAGTTCATCAGCAGAAATTAAACATGTCCTAGTGGCACCAATCATGTAGAAAAAGTGCAAGTAACAGTCCACAATATTCACTATCACTAATCAGACAGTTCAGGCATGAACAATAGTTTGAATACACATACAAATGCTTTTACACACTAGACATATAAATTCTAATGAACACACAAATGATATCAGATAATTGTCATATTAACTATTACAAATACTCAAATATCAGTAAACCTATAATATTTATGGGTGTCAGTGCAAGCCACTACAAACAAATAAAATAATATTTAGGAGATAGGTGGGTAAGATTAGGAAAGGAAAACACACAAAACACACTCACTCATCTTTCATCCACATTAAGTACTACCGTGTAACTGAACAGTGTTAACTGTGTAAATGCAATTCTGTCAAAATCTGATGTTCATCATGTGTATCAAGTAGTAATGGCAGCAATGTATAACAGTCAATAATAGTTAAGTCAACGTCATAGTCATCATGTCAAGACCAATGTTTGCCAAGCCAGATCAAATGTACTGTTGTTGAACAACTGTCAGTGAGGCAAGATATCCAAATACTTCCTCTCTTCAAAAAAAAGTATATACTGCTTAGTGATTTAACAAAGTGTGTGTATAGACTATCTTCCTTCCACTTTAGTGTTCTAGTCTGCTATCTTCATCCTCCTTGTTCCATAAGACCAACAAAAAAAAAAAAATATGCTCCTCACTTACTTTACCTCTTATACACCAAAACTCCAATAATCATCAGCATCACATAATCTCAATATTTCAATAATACCTCTTACGTCGATACATATAAATCTTATCATCAATATCATTTACCTTACCTCTTGTCCACAAAAACTCCAATAATCATCAACTTCATATAATTTCTATACCTCAATAATACCTCTTCAATACGTCGATACATATGAACCTTATTGCCAATATCATCTCACTTCCAACACAACTCTTTCCTCTAGTCAGTCTCCTCGAACAAGTACAGATAAAATCCTAGTGCAAACTTCAGTTCATCCTCCCATACAATCTGAAGACACATTGTCAACACACAACCTCTGTGTAATCCGTCTGACCCAAATCTTCTACTCATTATGAATTATAAACAAAAGAAATGCATACATGACCTCTAACAGACTTAGTTCAAATAATTCTCAGTAATTAAGTACGAGTACGGAGTTTGAATGATAGTAATATTTCACAGTGTGTACACCACTTCAAGAATTATGGCAAACAGAAGCAAACATGTGGAGTATTTCTTGTGTCAAGTGTCACTTCCTATTTCAATTGCTCACGAAAAATGCAGTGTAATAATTGTCAATGGTCTAAACCTAGTTTTGGTATGTCATGTCGTTAGCTTCCTTCCTATTAGCATAAATTTATACAGCTTCCATAAAACCTCCAGCTCATGTGACTTCAACGAAGTTCTTTGTACCAATGTCGTTCGTCGAATTATAGCAGTTCATTTTCTTATCTTAAAAATATAAGACACTGAGCGTAAGCAAAACAAGCAATAGCGAGTAAATATACCAGTAGAGAACAGAATGTCAACAAGTGGATGCAGCACAATTCCTACAACGAGGCTCTGCCAAGCGAACAATCTATAATTAATCCAATAGTGTAACCTATACTCTCTGTTTGTACACAGTATATCAGCATTTCTATGCACTAAATTAAAGAGTAGTTATGACAACAACAGATATGTATAAATATGCAATCCATACGCAAAGCAGTAAGCATGTCATTAGCATCATACCAGCATAAGCAAATAAATGTTCATATGTCATCTTAATAAGTAAACATGAAGGCGCAAGCAGATAAATCACAAAGTATAACTTACATACATATCAACACAACTAATCAGGTGACAATTATAATTTAAATAAATAAGCACATTTTTTGAACGTTTGTATTTTTTCGGTTCTGATAAAACCGCATGTCATTCCAAGCATGTGTGTCAATTTGTACCTCTCTATCTACATTATTCCGTGATTTATTCAGTTTTCAAATTTGTACTGACTTTTTGATCACCCGGTAAATACATTTAGTTAGGCTTCAGGGACCTCTTATTTGCGGCGTAGTGAGGTAGCCAGTAAGATGTTCACTGTCATTAAATCGCCCCACATTTGACGCTATCATGTTTATATCACAGTATGAGTAAGTGGGTGTCTTTCACATTATGCACACCAGCTGTACTCAGTCAATGTGAATATCTCCACTACTTCACGAAGGGTTTAAGATAGCGTCTCAGGATACTCAACAAGTATTAACCCGCAAACAGACAACTGTTTAACTTGGTTTACATAAAATTAGCTTCTGCAGACTTTCCTTTCCTGAAGCCTTCAGGTCTCGAAAGATTAATCTTCCATCTCCAGGCGTCTTGAAGAATTACAGCCACACAGCGCAGGATGGTTTACAAGCATTCAGATATTTCTCGTAACACCAAGAAGGAGTTGTGTGACATAAACGAAGTTTCTACACCTGAAAGACGACGTCTATTCAGATTTCGCGCCAGTCGCATAAGAGTGTACCTAGGAGCGTCACTATGAGGATGCAAACCCGATTTACTTTAATTGCAGATTGTAGCATTCGTGAGCATGACTAACCTTTGAGACTTGATGTGGTGAGTTGATGCTAGTCAAGAATGCCTCTAAGGCGACAAAGAGGCCATACCATCGCCTCACTGAGTTTGAATCGGGTCGCGTGATAGGGCTACGAGAAGCTGGATGTTCGTTCTGCGATACTGCAGAAAGACTTGGCAGGAACGTAGGCACTGTGTGGTTAGTGGCAGCGGTGGTTACAAGAATGTACGGTTGGAACAGAACTGGGTCCCAGATGAAAATGGTTCAAATGGCTCTGAGCACTATGGGACTCAACATCTGAGGTCATTAGTCCCCTAGAACTTAGAACTAGTTAAACCTAACTAACCTAAGGACATCACGCACATCCATGCCCGAGGCAGGATTCGAACCTGCGACCGTAGCGGTCTCGCGGCTCCAGACTGCAGCGCCTAGAACCGCATGGCCACTTCAGCCGGCTCCCAGATGACCATGTGGCACTACCGAGAGGGCAGATCATCGTTTTCGGGGTACGGGTCTGGCGCAGGATACTGCATCTGCAATTGGTACCACAGTGACACAACGACCTGTTACAAATGGTTTATTTCAAGGGTAGATCGGAGCCAGACGCCTTGTAGCGTGCTTTCCACTGACCCCAACCCACCGCCATTTGTCACTTCAGTGGTGTCCAGCGAGAGCTCGTTGGAGGGCAGTGGAGGTTGTGTTTACGGATGAAATCTGGTTTTGCCTCGGTGCCAGTGATGGCCTCGTATTGGTTAGAAGGTGGCCAATTGAGGGCCTGCAACCAACTCGTCTGCGTGCTAGACACACTAGACCTAGACCTAGAGTAAGGTCTTGGGTGTGATTTCGTATGATAGCACGAGCACTCTCGTGATTGTCCCTCGCACCCTGACTGCAAATCTGTGCGTCAGTGGGGTGATTCGATCTGTTGTGCTGCCATTCATGAAAAGCATTCCAGGGGGTGTTTTCGAGCAGGATAAGGCTCGTCCAGATACCGCTGTTGTAACCCAACACGCTCTTCAGAGTGTCGACATGTTGCCTTGACCTGCTCGATCACCAGATCTGTCTCTAGTCGAGCACGTATCAGACATCATGGGCGACGACTCCAGCGTCACCCACAAACAGCATTAACCGTCCCTGTATTTACCGATCAAATGCAACAGGCGTGGAAATCCATCCCACAAACTGACATCGGCACCTGTACAACACAATCCATCCATTCACCGTTCTGGCGTTTTCATCGGTTGTTCATATACCGGCATTTCGTATCTACAAGGTTATTCGCGCTTACGTTAACCTGTGATCTAGCAATGTTAATCAATTAAACATGTTGCCTACAGAAATGTATTCCCGAAATTTCATTAATGTACATTAATTATTTTTTGCGTCAGTGTATTACCTAGGAAGTCATTGAGGGACAAGGGTAACACGGTACGTCCAAGAACGAAAAGGCAATTATAAGAAAATCAAGGGAGAAGTAATCAAACTGAAAAGGGCTTGAGACATGGAGGTAGTCTTTTTCCGTTAGTATTAAACCTGTACATCGAAGAAACAACCATGGAAATAAAATTACGCTTCCGATTAAAATTCAAGGTGAAAGGATATCAGTGAAAAGATTAGCTGATGACATTGTTACTCTTGTTGTTGAGGTTTTCAGTCCGAAGACCAGTTAACGTAGATGCAAGTCCCCGTACTATTCAGTCCTGTGCTAGGCTCTCCATCTCTGTATAACTGCCGCAAGCTACATCTATTTGAACCAGCTTCCTATATTCAAAACTTCGTTTCCCTGTATAACTTTTACCCACTGACACTTCCGTTGATCATCAAATCGACAATTCCTTTTTGCCTCATGATGAGTCTTATCAACCGATACCTTCTCTTCGTCAAGTTGTGGCATAAAGTGTGACGTAAAATTCTTTTCTCACCAATTCGATTTCATACTTCCTCGTTTGTTATTCGATGTGCCCACCCAATTTTCAGCTTTGTTGTACATCACCACAAGTCATAAGCTTCTGTTCTCTCCCAGTCTTAGTTGCTAATCAGCCACGTTTCATGACCGTCCCATACTATAATCGAAACAAACATCCTGCCCAAAATGCTTCGTCGCACTTAAATAGATGTTACAAAATTCCTCTTTCTCATAAATGTCTTTCGTCCTATTGCCAGTCCGCAGACTTTGACTAGACTCACTTTCTTCGCTGCCTAACTAGCAAGACTCATCTACTACTTGTAGTGTCCTACTTTCTAATCTAATTTCCTCGCCATCGCCTGTTTTAAGTGGATTACACTTCTTACCCTCGTTTTACTTTCGTAAATATTTTTTCATGACTCCATGCGTTTTGTTTAAATGCTCCTCCAAGTCCTTTGCCGTCTCTTATAGCACTATAATGTCGAAGGCAGGCACGTTTCTTCGTCCTAAACTTAATTGCCCTTTCCATAGTCATTGGCGTCTATGCATGCGATGGTCTGTTGACTCCGTGGATTACGGTTTCGCACATGGGTTCCCAACCACGTTTGTTTATCTCCTGTAATCTTATAAAATCCCCGAAATTTTTCGGTATAGAAGAGAAAAATAAACTGTTGGTGGAGAACTGTGTCCGAAACCATCATTCACCAAAGTAGTAGGGCATCGAATTTATTGGAGACAAGGCCTTTCTACGCAGCAACTAGCTCCATCTTCTCCATTGGCGACCGCGGCGATCAGTCGCGATCACTGAATAACCAACAACAATGCGAGGCATTCCGCCTACGGTCCGTCAGCGTACAGTGTCACGTTTGCTGCCGAAGGGGTTGCCTCGAGGCAGGCGCCGGTGCCTAAAGCTTCACTGCTCTGTAAAGTCGTTGGATGACGTTTCCGGAAATGGATTCATTTCCTCGATTTGTTCCTCGAGGCGCCCTCCACAACGCCTCGAAGTTCGTCGCCACGTTTCTGGGACACCCTTTGTAGACCCTCTATACAGCATGTCTCTCCAAAGGGCCGTCAGGTATTCTTTCATGGTGTTTCGCCAGGTATTTGCAATTTCGTTTCATCACGTCTCTCATGAGACTCCCAGTGTCGACGGTAAACATGTTTGTTTCCCTTTCAGTGTGAATAGATGGTACTACATAATATACTTTAATACAAGAATAAGCCATGAGTGTGTGCTTAAGTAATGAACAAAGTAACTACAACTAATAAATGTGTTCACTGAAGCGATAAATAATTTTTTTGCCTTAGTAGTATTATTTCCTTTCAAAATAACAATTTACAACAGCCTGTGCCAATTTTCCTGATAATACATATTCTGTTTATATTCTCTGTGACTATGGTATTAAGTTAGCTTGCCGAGCAGTGGATATTAAGTAAGCTTGTCGAGCAGTGGAGTCTAAATGCATGCAGTTTGCACAGACGGCTCACGAGTGATGTAGCACAGTGGAACAAGAAAAAGAATGAAAACCACCCAAAACATTTTGTGGACGAAATTCAATCTGAGTTTCTCTGTAACCGTCTACTTTATCTTCTAATAACTAAACTGCACGTGCAGCTAAATTTCTAAACATATACAGCGTGAACATTGATAAAACCGACAAACTGCAGGAATGGATTTCTGGACACATGCCTGGAAATGGACGGAACGCATGCAAAGAAAAAAGTCGTCCCGGATCACGGTAAAGAGCTGCATCGCATGAACATCACAACAAATGTTCAAATTCGCATTACTGGGATTGCATACGATAGGGATAGTAGCGGTTGTCATGCAGGATACACATGATGACGACGATGATTGATTTATGGGACGCTCAACTGCGCGGTCATCAGCGCCCAAACGAAGTCACAATTTTTATACAGTCCAATTTCTATCACAGTCCAATCTAGCCACTGTCACGAATGATGATGACGATGAAGTGATGAGGACAGCACAAACACCCAGTCCCCGGGCAGGGGAAATCCCCAACCCGGCCGGGAATCGAACCTGGGACCCGGTGATCCAGAGGCACAGGATACACATAATCGTACTTTGGCTTACACCATGTTGGTGGCCCACATACTGTAGCTCGTACTAGGGTTCGTCTCAATATCCTGTAGAACACGGTCCTCCGAATCTGCTGTAGGCACAGTCCGACACCTCCCTGCACGTTCGTTTGTCTGAAAGCGCCCATGATCAGACAGATGCCCAAAAAGGGCTTGAAACGTTGTGTGATGTGGTAGGTGCCTGTACGGTGCTTCTTTTGGCGTGACAGTGCTGCCTACTGACCGTTTCCATCTGCTTGGGCGTCCACAAAAACTATGCCGGCTTGTTCCATACATGAATGCAGGATCATTCTTCTTCTTACAGTACGCTATATCAATCACACAGGTTGAAACACACAAGGAACACACGGAACGTTTATTTATTTATTTATTTATTGTTCCGTGGGACCAAATTAAGGAGAAGTCTCCATGGTCATGGAACGAGTCAATACATGAAATTATAACACGATATTAGAAACAGATAAAATGAAATATAAAAAAACATATTCAGGTGACAAGTCGTAAATTTAAATAAAGAAAATCAACACTGTAACACTGGAAGTTGCTTAATTTTTTAGCTCTTCCAGGAGCTCCTCGACAAAATAGAAGGAGTGAGCCATGAGGAAACTCTTCAGTTTAGACTTAAAAGAGTTTGGACTACTACTAAGATTTTTGAGTTCTTGTGGTAGCTTATTGAAAATGGATGCAGCAGAATACTGCACTCCTTTCTGCACAAGAGTCAAGGAAGTGCATTCCACATGCAGATTGGATTTCTGCCTAGTATTAACCGAGTGAAAGCTGCTAACTCTTGGGAATAGGCTAATATTGCTAACAACAAACGACATTAAAGAAAATATATACTGTGAGGGCAATGTCAGACTTCCCAGACTATTGAATATGGGGCGATAAGAGGTTCTCGAACTTACACCACATATAGCTCGAACAGCCCGTTTTTGAGCCATAAATACCCTTTTTGAATCAGAAGAATTACCCCAAAAAATAATACCATACGACATAAGCGTATGAAAATATGCGAAGTAGACTACTTTTCGTGTTGAAGTGTCACTTATTTCAGATACTGTTCTAATGGTAAATAAAGCAGCATTTAGTTTCTGAACAAGATCCTGAACATGGGCTTTGCACAACAGCTTACTATCTATCCGAACGCCTAGAAACTTGAACCGTTCCGTCTCGCTTATAATATGTCTGATCAAAATATCGGTTCTTGTTGAATTGTGAGTTAGAAACTGTAAAAACTTAGCATCAAATTATTTTCCACAAGCCACGAACTTATTTCATGAACTACATTATTTGATACTTTTTCAATATTACACACAAGATCCTTCACTATCAAGCTGGTGTCATCAGCAAACAGAAATATTTTTGAATCACCTGTAGTATTAGAAGGCATATCATTTATATAAATAAGAAATAGCAGTGGCCCCAGCACCGACCCTTAGGGAATGCCCCACTTAACAGTGCCCCATTGGGACTGAACATCACTACCACTCTCAATATTGCAGAGAATTACCTTCTCCTTTCTGTTCTTAAAGAAAGAGGCGAACCAATTGTAAGTTACTCCCCTTACTCCATAATGGTCCAACTTCTGCAGTAATATTTTGTGGTCAACACAGTCAAAAGCCTTCGTTAAATCAAAGAAAACACCTAGCGTTCGCAACCTTTTATTTAATCCGTCCAAAACCTCACAGAGAAAAGAGAATATAGCATTTTCAGTTGTTAAACCATTTATAAAACCAAACTGTACATTTGACAGCAAATTATGTGAATTTAAATGCTCCAGTAACCTTGTATATACAACCTTCTCGATAACTTTAGCAAACACTGATGGCATAGAAATAGGTCTATAATTGTCAACATTATCCCTGTCTCCCTTTTTATAAAGTGGTTTCACTACCGAGTACTTTAATCGGTCAGGAAACCGACCACTCCTAAAGGAAAAGTTACAGATATGGCTAAGTACTGGGCTAACATACATAGAACAATACTTCAGTATTCTGCTAGATACCCCGTCATATCCATGAGAGTTCTTGGTCTTTAGTGATGTAATTATTAACTCAATCTCCTTCTTGTCAGTATCATGGAGGAGCATTTCAGGTAACAGTCTCGGAACACTTTTTTCCAAGAGCGCTATATGATTCCCTGTTGGGACTAGGTTTCTATTTAGTTCACCTGCTCTATTCAGAAAGTGATTATTAAATACTGTACATATATGTGACTTATCAGTAGCACGGACATTCCCACTACGCACTGATCCTATATCCTCGACCTGTCTCTGCAGACCAGCCACTTCCTTTACGACTGACCATATGGTTTTAATTTTATCCTGAGACTTATCTATTCTATCTGCATACCACATACTTTTTGCCTTCCTAATAAGATTTTCAAGCGCCTTACAATACTGTTTGTAATGGGCTGCTGCATTTAGATTGTGACTGTTTCTAACGTTTTGATATAATTGCCACTTTGTTCTACAAAATATTCTTATCCCTCTAGTCAGCCACCCAGGCTGCCTGTTTGTGCTAGTACCCTGTTTTGAACGTTCTAACGGAAAGCAACTTTCAAAGAGCACGAGAAAAGTCTTGAGAAAAGCATTATATTTATCGTCTACTGTAACAGCACTATAAACATCTTGCCACTCTTGTTCCTTGATAAGGTTTACAAAGGTCTCTACAGCAACTGGATCAGCTTTCCTAAACAGCTGATGACCATATTTAACACGTGTTGCAGCACAAAAATCTTTTAGAGTTAAAATTTGTGCATCGGGATCTGAAAGGCCATTCACCTTTTTGCTAACAGAATGCCCTTCTAGTAATGAGGAATGAACAAAAATGTTGTGTATGGTTGTTCTACTGTTCCCTTGCACTCTCGTTGGAAAGAATACGGTTTGCATAAGATTACATGAATTAAGGAGGTCTACCAGCATCCTCTTCCTTGCACAATCACTTATACAATTAATATTGAAGTTACCACATATAACTAACTTTTTGTATTTCCTATAAAGTGAACCAAGAACCTCCTCTAGCTTTAGCAAAAATGTTGTGAAATCGGAGTCTGGGGATCTATAAATAGCAAGAGTTAGAAGTTTATGGTTCAAGTGGCTCTGAGAACTATGGGACTTAACATCTGAGGTCATCAGTCCCCTAGAACTTAGAACTACTTAAACCTAACTAACCTAAGGACATCACCCACATCCATGCTCGATGCAGGATTCGAATCTGCGACCGTAGCGGTCGCGCGGTTCCAGACTGAAGCGCCTAGAACCGCTCGGCCACACCGGCCGGCTTAGAAGTTTAACTCCGTTAAATTTAACCACACCTGCACAACATTCAAACACCTTTTCAGTGCAGTACTTTGGAACATCAATTGGCTCAAATGGGATGCCGTTTTTCACATACATGGCTACTCCCCCACACCGCAAAGAGCTCCTCGAAAAGCTGCCAGCCAACCTGTATCCTGATAAAGGAAGCCTCTGAATTATCTCCTTATTTAAGAAGTGTTCAGATATACCAATAATTTCAGAGTCAACATCTATAAGCAGTTCACTAACTTTATCTCTAATACCTTGTATATTTTGATGAAATATACTAATTCCCTCATTACTCGGATACCTAATCTTTGTCAAAAGTGATTCCTTTGTTAGAGAGACTTCCCTTAAGCAGGAATACCTATTAGCTGACTTCAATCTAAAAAAGGTGCAGCTCTAACACCCACTACAGCAGGAATTTTCCCATGAGTGATCCCACCAACCCCACCTATGCTGTCACCTATAAGCTTTGCCAACCTCCCCTTCCCATACCTGTTGAGGTGCAGGCCATGTCTAGTGAAACCCGTCCTGCTGATAGACTCCACCGACACCACTGAAATGTGACCCATGCTTTCTGTCATCAACGCACCCCCAAGTCTCATGTTATTACGCCTGACGGCTGTAATAAGATGAGGCCGACCGTAACGCTGAAACAGTTCCACGAAATGCACATTCGTGTTGCCAGTCTGAGTGGCTATCTTTTCCAGGTCAACGTCTATGTCATACTCCCCATCCCTATCAATACTATTACCAGCCCCATCCACAATCACTACCTGATCCTCTTTAGTAAAATCCCTACATAATCCCCCTATGTTAACAGTCACCTGAGCCAATCCTGCATTAGGCTTCACAATGCTGGTGACCTGGTACTCACTCCCCAGCACTTTCTGCAACTGCTGGCCTATACCTCTGCCATGAGAACTACCTAACAGCAGAACCTTGTTCTTCTTCTTCGACTTTGCAACTGTTCTAACCACCGTAACTACTGAGGTCTGCTGCATGCTTCCTACATCTACAGCTACTAGAGATTCCTCTCCACTAGACTGTGACAGTTGGTCATATCTACTGTAAACACCAATAGTAAAACTATCTGAAAAACTTCTTCTCCTAGCAGATCTCTTGCCAACAGCCAGCTCCCATTCCTCAACCCCCTTCTCCCTGCTCATCCTATCGAGCTCCTTCTGTGCGTTTTTCAACTGCACCTGAAGGGCACAGATCTTACGCTCCTGCTCCTCTATCAACTTACTCTTGCTACATAACCTGCAGTTCCAGGACAGGATCTCACCAGAACGCCCACACTTCTCACTCATGGTAAAATTTTACTTTTTCTAAGTTCCGCTACTACAATAAGAAGATGTTAAAAACCTGACTACAATAAACACAAACTTACTCTACAAGGGAAGTAACTACTATTATTAACAGTATTAATAAACAACAAATGTGAATAAAACAAAAGACTAATACAGAGAGAGAATCAAACGTCTAATGACACAGTAACGAAGCTGAAAACAGTTCCCAAAAGGTTCTTCTGAAATTATTTCACCAGAAAACACAAAAAACTCCGGTTGAAGACTACTAAAGTTCCTAAATAAACCACTATACACAAACAACTAATTAGTACTTAGCTTTCGACGCGCCGCTACAGCTGCAACTGGTCAGCGCGGAATGTAAACACAGGTAAGAGGTTACGTTGCTCGATACGAAACACTCACAAATATCAGATCACAACACAAGAAAGGCAGACGTGAATGAAGAAACCACTAATAAGTCGCTTATATAGTAAATATTATCACAAAAACCGTTAAAATATGTATCTGAAACCTAAAAATATATAAAACCTTGGAGAGCGATCTCACACGCAGTCACTCGCTTATGACGTCACACCAAAGACCCTTCATTCGTCAGCGCCATCTGCCGTTGCGACGATACATTTTCGAACACATGTTCATTGGGCCTTTTCTGCTCTGTTTCCAGTCAGGAATCCGTCCCTGCAGTTTGTCAGTTATATTAATGTTCACACACTCACTCACATACACACACACACACACACACACACACACACACACACACACACACACACGTACATAAAGCCATTGTACCCCTTCAGGAGTCACTTGAAAGCTGGTTTTGCCGTGCGGGATTAGCCGAGCGGTCTCAGGCGCTGCAGTCATGGACTGTGCGGCTGGTCTCGGTGGAGGTTCGAGTCCTCCCTCGGGCATGGGTGTGTGTGTGTTTGTCCTTAGTATAATTTAGGTTAAGTACTGTGTAAGCTTAGGGACTGATGACCTTAGCAGTTAAGTCCCATAAGATTTCACACACATTTTGAACACACACAAAACTGCTTTTAGTTTCGTACACTGCCCAGTTCCAAACTGAACATATAGACATAAACCCACCCTACAGGTATACTAATGCAAACTACGCACATAGACAACGAAAGCGACATAATAGAATACTTACTGAAAGAAGATGAGCAGTGAACTAAAGACGCCGTTAAACTGTTACTGCAGAAGTATATGTGGCGTTGATACTTAACAGAGAATAAGAGAATTAACAGAGAAATTGCTTTAAGAGCTCAATGATAGTGGAAATATGCCTATTTTTCCTTTAAATGTACTAAGAACTGAAAGGACACTTGGGAATTGAAGCAAGACAACCAGAAAACAGTTTCTATTGAAACACAGAATTTTGGGAGAAGACTTTGTTAATCCATTTTTGAGCACTGGGATTGTAATCGGTACAGACTTGATAACGGAAATACATTGATCATCCGGAACATTATGACCAGCTGCCTAATGGCAGGTATGTCCACCTTTAGCACGGATAACAGCGGCGACGCGTCGTGTCATGGAAGCAGTGAGGTCTTGATAGGCCGCTGAAGGGAATTGGCATCACACCTGCACACACGAGTCACCTAATTCCCGTAAATTCTGGGGAGAAGGGTGACGAGCTCTGACGCCATATTCAATCACATCTCAGACGTGTTCGATCGTGTTCAGATCTGTCGAGTTGGGGGTTCAGCGCACCAACTGGATCACGCCAGTGTGTTCCTCGAGCTCCACCATCACACTCCTGGTATTGTGAAATAGCGCATTATTTTCTAGAAAAATGCCAGTGCCGGAGGGAAACATGATCATGATGACGGGGTGTACGTGGTATACAACCAGTGTACGATACTCCTTAGCCATCATGGTGCCTTGCAAGAGCTCCACTGGATTCATTGATGCTCATGTGAGTGTTCTATAGAGCAGAATGGAGCCACGACCAGCTTGTCTCCATCCCACAATTCGGATGTCAAGGAGCTGTTCCCCTGGAAGGTGAAAGATTCACGTCCTCCCATCGGCATGATGAAGATGAGATTCATCAGACCACTCACCGCTCTGCCACTGCATCAACGTTCAGTGCCGATGGTCACGTGCTCATTTAAGTCGCAGTTGCCGATGTCGTGGTGTTAATATTGGTACATGCGTGGGTCGTCGGCTGCGGAGGCTCATCGTTAGGAGTGTTTGGTGTACTGTGTGTTCGGACACGCTTGTAGTCTGCAAAGCATTAAATTCTAATATTAGTTGCGCCATACTTCGCCACATGTCGTGTTTTACCAAAATGCCCAGTCTGCGACGTCCGACGTCTGTAATGAGGGGTGCCTCCCAACCCCGTGACGTCAGGACGTGGTTTCACTTTGGTTTTCCCACATGTTGAAGACACTCACCACAGCACTCCTCGAACACTCTCAAGCTGCGCAGTTTCCGCAAAGCTCGTGCTGAACCTCCGGGCCATCACAATCAGACAAATCGCGTGCCTTCGACATTTTACACACGGACAGCATGCTCACTGATGCTACATGCACCGCTCGTGTGTCTGACTAGCAGTAATTCCTCGCCAGGTGAAGATGCTGTCGCCTGCACGGGTTTATATCGACGGTAGGCCAGTGGTCATAATGTTCTGGCTGGTCAGTGTATGTGTGCCAGTTAACTTTTATAGAAGGACTAGCTAGGGAATTACCAATTTTCTTTTAAATACGAAAACTAAAAATTAACTACGTTCGTAATGTAATATACTGGACAGTTTCTGTACGCTGGGCTTAGCTGCTTCGCGCGTCTACAAAGCGATTTTGTAAACATCTCTACGGCAGCGCCTCTTCGTAGCTGTATACAGGGCTACTGTTGTCGCCTACAGGTGCTTGCGCTTCACAGCTGAAAGCAGTAAAAATCGCTGCCAGGTGCCAGGGATTTCCTTAACTTGATCCGAGCGTGGGAGTCTTTTAGTAGTAAAGAATAAAATGCAGAATGAGTCAGTTCAAATGGTTTAGATGGTTCTAAGCACTATGGGACTTAACATCTGAGGTCATCAGTCCCCTAGACTTAGAACTACTTAAACCTAAGGACATCACACAATCTATGCCCGAGGCAGAATTCGAACCTGCGACCGTAGCAGCAGCACAGTTCCGGACTGAAGTGCCAGAACCGCTCGCCCATAGCGGCCGGCAATGTGTCAGTTTTTCAGTGTTTATGATGTCATATTTCGTGAACTTTGTGTGGTGCCATGCCATAATTTGGAAAGTGAATTTAGCGTCAAATGAATTTAGAGTGTTTAGAATACTAGGTTTTTCGTAAGCCGACAGCAACATATATCGTCATTGTTGCGAATTCTAATCATCCCCCATCGCAGAAGAAAGCACTTTTTCGTTCAATGTTCCAGAGGTTAAAAAAATGCACTTGACCAGCACGCTACCTATAGGGAAATAGCCATCATTCTACAGATAGGGATTGCAAATGAATTTAGAGAAAGTGATATCAGGAAAATGGACGAGGAAATTCTGTCACAGACGCACCACGGCACCGGAGTAAGGAATGTAGGAGTTAGACTTACTGCTATGACGTATTTTGACCCACTATCTCTGAAGATTAGTAATGAGTTCGAGAAGCATAACGTGGTGGTAGGTTATAATGCTATTAACAAATTGGGGAAGCTTTCCGACATAGTGTAGAGCATCCTGTTAATGAGTTTTGTAATTGGTCAGAGAGGGAGGGACGGGGGGAGGATCTACAAAATTGAGTGAAGCTTGTGACAAGTTTTACATCGGACGGTGTACTGTTTCTCCTGGGTGGAAATGAATGTGAAATGTATAGATTACATGTTTTTACGATAAGTATTGTATGAGTAACTAGCGAGTTTTACCGAGGAACAATATCTTATGCTACAATGTATGCCTGTTCCATGGAATTGAGATTCTGTGTTTGAACTCTGACCTCTTTTGTCACGATTATTATTCTTCTTCTTGGCTTATGATCTGGACGCGAACCGTAAGGAGCGTTTAACGAAGGTTCATCTTGCTGTATCAGCCAATGTAAGTTATTAAAAAACTGAAAATAGAGTTGTTGGTGACTTAAACATTTGTAATCCTAAACCTTGCTTGTCTAGAGTAGACATGGGTCAACACAAATTCTTCATTGTTAGGCGCCATCTTAAAAAATAATTAAGAACTTTCTTTTACCTCATCGTCGATACGAGCCGCCGGTTAGAAAACTAAACCTTTATTTCAGATTCTACAAGCCTGGCGGTCGCTGCAAATAATTTAATAAGATTCACTTTCAGATTTTCTCAAAGTTGCGAGATAACATCCTAGGCAGGAAGGCCCGGTCACAGGATTCTAGTTCTGGTATGAGACTTCATTTGCAAAAGCTACGCTTGTAATCCTATATTGTGAATCAAGACGAAACCACGATTCTGAGTTACGGAATTAATTGTTTTACGGAGAACGGACTGGTGAAATATTCTCTGGTGCTATAAGCACACGACTTTTAACTTGGCGTTGACTAGGTATATATTGAGGAACATCTGTGGTGTTTTAATAGTTAAACAAATGAGTATTTACAATTGCGTAACACCTGAGAACTGAGCTAGTTTACTGCGTGCTTATACGTGTCGGACTAAATTAAACAACATATTACACTGTTTATGATATTCTTACAATAGTTATTTCTCTTTTAGGCTGAGCCATTGCGTTAATGTGTGTTTCTTTCTTATATACATCACGGCTTGTATTCATTCTATTACATTACACTAATAGTAAAGAAAAAGAGTCACAACTATTTTTATTTCATTACGTTACAACAGACTGGGAGGGAATTCAGAAAGCGATGTAGGGTACACGGTTATCCTAGTTGTGGTGCCGTACAAGGAGCTCATTTTCGTCCGTGCAGTCATCAGCTTCGTGGCACCGTAAACAATATGCAGATTCTTCTACACGTGTTCATTTGAATAATTTGGAAGACTTTGAACTTTTCGTACATAGACGGTGCTTCCATGACCGATTACTCAATGAACAGATCAGTGGAACAACATAATTGTTTTTTCAAATTTTTGATAAATTCTTCAATTTCCGTAATAAGTAATAATGGCACTGTTTATAATACCAAATTCTCGGTGACGTTTGCCGCAATTTTGAGTTTATTTATTTTGTAATATCCTGTAATTATCATAAATGTAATAGTTGATGTCATACCTTACACGAGTTTACGTCTGTGAGCTTTATTTTTGTTATTGTTAGTAATATGCATATAGAACTTGTATTACATTTCCTTAGGATACTGGTGGTTCCGCAACATGGCATTGTGCTAGCCCACGGTGCCCCCTATGGGACACGGCGCGCGTTATCTGCCGCTCTGGGGCTGGTACATTTTGTTTCTCTCTGTACGAGTGGTAAGTTATTGAACCTGATATACCACACGCATTTCTTGATTTATGGCATTTACAACTGCCTGTTGAGCTTATGTAACGGCGTGTAGTATGTATGTTTTTTGACTGTTTTGACAGCTTCATTTCTTTAATTATTTTTGTACGTTTTTGACGTTGCAGTTGTATTATAGGAACAGTTTGTAATCCAAAATTTTAATTACTGGCAGGTCACCAGAAAATGTGCTGGGCCCGAAACATGTTAATGTGGAACAAAAGAAGAGTGCAAAAACAGGTACGAGATTTTCTCAGCAACGAACGAACATTTTTAGAGTCATTTTCATTATACTTTCCTTTTATCTTGTCTACAGTGCATTTAAGAGAGCTGGAGTCACCATAAACTTAATGAACTTTTGAAAGAAGCAAATTGTGGCATGCGCACGTGATACCTTTGCTGTTACCGATTGTATTTGCGCTAGATTTGTCATCGGCCCGTTCCTGGGATACTAGAGGACGCTGAGCTGCGAGAGTAGGTGAGTGAGTAGCTGTGGACGGGGTGTATGTACGTACTCGGTTTGCTGCAGAAAGTGTGACTGGCTGAGAGTAGTTGCGGTTGAAGTTCTGTGTTTACCAGGGACGTGTGAGGACTCCATTTTGACCCACCATTGCGGGAAAGCGGCGGACTGGCCTGTACAGTGTTTTTTCGGGATAATTTCGTAGAACGATTGTCTAATGAGGACGGGTCGCTAACGATATATATCGAAAGTGCGACCCGCTGTCGAACGCTGACGGTGAGAATTACGGTAAATGTTTAGCACGTTCCCTGGGGAAAACAGTTTATCGTTTTCGGTTGCGAATAGCAATGAGTGAAAGCGTTGCAGTTTCGATAGTATCACATGGCGAAATTTAATTGGTATGTAGTGTGGAGAGTTGTTTGAAATTTTGTTGCCACTTCCGATTGTTTCCAAATGAGGATAGCAGGAATTGTGTAGGATGCCATTGGCTCAATTACATGAAACTTTCGGAAAAAGGTACGGATGTTGATTTTCCTTTACAATTGTACTGCGCTCAGGGTCACAGGTGAACATCCATAAAAAGAATACATGGTTTCGCACTTCCAAGTTGTCCATCCATTAGTTTCTTGTTGGATAAGAGATTATGTGCTACATGCGACAGCTTCTGAAACGCAATTATCCAGGCACAGCGTGTACGACTACTACGGTTTCTGCCGAGAAGTCTATTACGTCATAGTCACGAATAATTTTTGTAGTTGGTGAACGAAACAAAGTTGTCCAAATAGACGAATCGCATAGCTGCAAGGAAATATCAGGGAGGACGACCGCTGAAAAAGCCGGACGTATTTGAGTATTTGGCAACACTGAAAGAGAATATCGCAAGTGCTTCATAGTTCGGGTTTATTCAAGGGTAAAGAAAACCTTAGCCTCTCTTATAAAAAGCGCTTTATATTGCCAGGAACTTTGTCATACAATACCTTAAAGAAAGAAGGATTTCAACAAGAGTTCGTGAATCAATCCGCTCAATACGTGTCATCGGACGATCCATCTGTCCACACACCGAACAACGAAAGCCTGAGGGAATCAGTCAAATCGTCGATATAAAGAGAGGAGCGTCCAGGAGATAGGGACGAACTCTATCTCTTCCATTACCTGTATTTCCACAACATGGGGTTGCGTGGAAAATTTGACCCTCCTGATACTCTCTCAATATTTCTGATTGACCTAGCAAGAGTGTATCCATGTTATATGGGAAAAAAAGGATCGCTGTCGGCGCCTTATACAACACGAGTAATGATGCATGAAGAAGACGTGGACGACGAGCAAATCAAGTAAAGTTATTACTTTCATTAATAATTAATTGTAGCTTAGTATACGTTCGTCTTTTGTTGTTGCTCTAGTGAACGGTGTAAACAGTAGCCATCATAACTCACGCCACCAGAGTCGTGTGGTCGACACAGAGTCGCAAGGTCGATATACAGTGTTAGGGCCATTGCATTGGAAATTACCGTTTTCGGCGTCATCACATCGGTTGGGAATTTAACTGGCAGTTGATCGATCATTGAAGAGAGTAAGTCTGGCCTGGGGAACCGCTGCCTCCCCATATTGCGAACCATGGTGAGGTCTTTTGATAACAGACTCTAATTTGGTGCACCCTGGTTCTTTTCGTGTCTTCTCGATAATCGCGTCTTTGCTCCGGTTTCGTATTGTTGGCCAACGGCGCTCGTCGGTGTTATTCACTTAGTGCACACTTTCGCAGATTGCCGCGAATGAGCTCCAGTTTTGTTGTGTATTCCCCGCGTTACTGAATGGCGTGGATAGCTCGCAGTGTCTTTAACGCAATTTTCTTAATTTCACTCTGTCAATTTCTTGAACTGATTTTTTTAAATTTCATGCCTGCCAGATCTCTTTAAGGTGTTTGTATTTTATTGCCTATTATTTAGTATTTTGCTTGTTAACGAAAACAGTGTAAAATACTCACTGCCTGCTTTCATTGACTTTTCGTTTAATTACCACTTAACCCTTAACGCCGGTCCAGTTGATCTTAAATTTCGGCATATTGAAGTTTGTGTACTTACATATATCTAAGATGAGTAATGTTTAATCATATTTTATTTGTAGTCTTGCAGATCAACCATTATTTAATGAACTGACTGTCAGCGTCTTCACTGTGATATTAAAAAAAAGTTTTTCGGTACGACTAATAAAAGATAATTCATTTTCGTAAGGCGACTGGTCAGCAGACTACATGAAATCCATGTTACTTGCCATCTGAAATTGTTTGTAACTATCCCTCTCACTGTTAATTATTTTGACACACTTCCCGTTGGGCCTCGTTCATTGCATTACTATATCTGAGCAGCTACTGTCGTTGTCTAATGCCCCTGAGGGCCATCGTGGTCTCGCTAGGAATATTCTATTAATGTTAGTTTTTTTTTAATGACTTTAAATATCTTAGTAAATCTAAGAAACACTGCCTAAGGGTGTCCTTTTATCTGAGTTCAGGGTAATGCTTTATGGGCCACTGTGGCGCTGAAACTTGTTTAGTTACTTACAGGCTTCTTGTCGCTTCACCAAAATTCAGAGAAATCGTAAACCACTCTCACCAGTTATAAATCTTGTTTACAAGGCCACTGACACTTAATTCCGTCCAAGCCTTTCTTTTAAATTATTGTTAACGTTCCTTATCAGCAGAATTTTAAAACTAGTTACATTCTACAATGTCAGTTTTAGTACTAAGTTCTTAATGTGCATTCGTTCTTGGTATCCTCACTACAAGAGTTTACCTAATTCGAATTTTTGAGTTATCTAAATTGTACACGATTATATGAATTATGTACTGTTGGTTTAAGTGAAGAAACGCCGCTTAGAGGCGACCTTTTCAACCTGTTGTGTTAGTTCCAACTATTGTTTGACTGACCATCGTGCTACATTAATTACTAATGACTTCCTTGCATTTTAGGGGCATTTCAGATAACCTTAAGGCTCCTTCATCGATTGTAAACTTGTATGCGTGGCCACCGCCCTTTAATTTATTTATCCCGTACATGTTCTTAATTCTGTGCATACTAATGAAATTCAATGTTTGTTATATTTGTAGCCCTTTTAAAAATCGTTGCTCCCTTCTTCTTTGTTTGTAAGTTTTATTGGACATTGTCATTGGTTTCAGTATTTACGTTTTTAATATGCAATTGTTTCTTGTATTTGCTTATTTTATTATCGTGGACTTTTATCCTTGGACCTTAAGCCGCAGGTGCAGCCTGCTCGCACCGTTACCTTGTTAACAGTACTCTGCGGTATCTGCTTGTAATTTAAATTTTTTTGACTTACCAAAGAAACATACCATTAATTGGGACCTAAGCCAATTCTGCAGTCGCTAAGTCTGTTATTTGATTTCCTTTTCTCCTTATGAAAAAATCCACAAGGTAATTTAGAATATTGTGATTCTTTGTCTGTTACTGCAAAAATTCAAAACTTATTATTTCCCCTTAAGCCCTTTTACTGGATTATTCTTGATCTCTCTTCCTTGCTGATTACTTGTGCTGCAAGCATTTTTAAACTCAAGAATTTTAATTTCCTGTCACTCTTTTATTGGTGTATTTTTCTAACTTTAAAGATTTTGATTCTTTTTAATAAAGTGTTAAGGTAAACTTTTTTTCGGATCCCAGTACCTTTCCACTTCCCAACCTGCTCCCTGCCGCTTCAAAGATTTCTCCAATATGTGGGAACGTAGTAGATGAAGAGAATTGACAACTTCACTGTACTGACACGTCGGAAACAGTTGAAACACTGTGGCAGAGGAACAGCAGGAAATTGTATTTCATACATTCAAGAACTTTCTACGTGGCTGTAGTGTATTTTATGTTCATTTTCGTATTAATAGACTAGTTCTGGCAGCTCCAGTGAATTTATATGTAGAAAGTGTTGTACCTTATAGACAGTTCTTACGTGTGAAGCGCACGCCAAGTGTTAAAACCAGTGACCGCCTTGCTGCGAGTGTGCAGTGACCTCTTTTACGATTGCTTCTTCATCGTAATAGCTGTCGTTTACACGTAACAGTTGTTTCAACCAGAAAATTTTAGACTGCTTTCATGAATGAAATAACGCCAGGAAAGCATTTTCACTGTTCTGTTGTTGAATGCGTATTTGATCCAGTAATACGATGCATTTCGCCTCGTCAAATGGTTCAAATGGCTCTGAGCACTATGAGACTTAACGTCTGAGCTCATCAGTCCCCTAGAACTTAGGACTACTTAAACATAACTAACCTAAAGACATCACACACATCCATGCCCGAGGCAGGATTCGAACCTGCGACCGTAGCGGTCGCGCGGTTCCAGACAGTAGCGCCTAGAACCGCTCGGCCAATACAGCCGGCTTCGCCTCGCCAGTTTAGCTTTCATTATGTTATATTTTTCGAATAACCGAGAAGAGAAGTACGTGCTGAAAAAGACTGATTACGTAATCCAGCAATTTCCTTAATATGGACTGGTCAAACCGATGTTCGTGCTATATCCTCTTACCGAAAATGCTAATATTTCGCTACATTTGGTGGTTTTCTAATCTTTCGTTCTCACAACGTTCACCCAGAGAGTTCTTCGAATTGGACCGATAAGAAATCTCAAGTCAAATGACAGAAATATAACCAACAGATTACAATTAAACAGGCTGCCAAAATTCATGTACACGAAAGAAAGTAGGTCCACTAAAGAAGTAAAATGTGATTCCTGCAAACTTTAAACTACACCGAAGTGACAAAAATCGATGGGTAGCGATGTGCACATATACCTATGACGGTAGTGTGACAGGAGTTAACAGATTTTCAACGGGGAATGGTAGTTAGAGATACACTCATGGGGCATTTCATTTCGGAGATTCAGTATTCCGAGGTCCACAGTGTCAAGACTGTGCTGACAATACCAAATTTCAGGTATTACCTCATTATCGCAGTTTCCGATGGCCTTCACTTAACGACCGAGAGTAGCGGCGTTTGCAAAGAGTTGTCAGGGCTTACAGACAAGCAACAATGCCTGAAATAAGTGCAGAAATCAATGAGGAACGTATTACGAACGTTCCTTTAGGACAGTGCGGCGAAATTTGGCGTTAATGGGCTATGGCAGCAGACGTCTGACACGAGGAACTTTGCTAACAACACAGCACAACATCGCCTGCAGCGCCGCTCCTGAGCTTATTACCATAGTGGTTGGATCCTAGACTGGAAAACCGTGGTCTGGGCAGATAAGCCGCATTTCAGTTGGTTAAAGCTGATAAATAGGGTTCGAGTGTGGCGCAAACCCCACGAAGCCATGGACCCAAGCTGTTAACAAGGCACTGAGCAAGCTGGTGGTGGCTTCATGATGGTGTGGGCTGTGTTTACTAGGTCATCTGCACCAACTTAACCGATAAGCGACTGTAAATGGTTATATTTGGCTACTTGGAGACCATTTGCTGCCATTCATGGACTCCATGTTCTCATACAACGCTGTCATGTCACCGGCCCACAATCGTTCACGTTTGGTTCGAAGAACATTCTGAACATTTCGAGCGAACGATTTGGCCACACAGATCGCCAGACATGAGTCCTACCGAACATTAATGCGACATGGGACAAAATTCATCCGAGGCAATATTTTCACATTTTCAGTGTATAATCACAGTTATTAGTACATCTGTAAATGATGCTAGCTGGCAGAATCGATTAAAGCGCTTCCACAAAAAGCTATTTTTGGGGCAACTAACGTGGCAGACGTCAAGGTTTGTGACGTCATGACAGCCCCTTTATCATTAGTCCATGGCAGCAGCAGAGTATTTGTAAGCCGACTTGCTGCGCTAAACTCGCCCCACTTTAGTTGTCTCGGGTATGCATACCTGTGCACCCGGGTTGCTGCGTCGCTGCCACTAGGATCCAGTTTCCCCATTGCATTCCTGAAAAGAGTGCACATGTATACCTGCTACTCGCCGAAACTGGTCTGCGGCCGTTATGTTGCACCGTTGATGGATAGCTGTCACGCCCCCTCTGTAATGCCAAATTATAAACACTCATTAGGGTGGTTCATTTTTGAAACTTGATCTCCATTGCACCAAAAAATGAGGTGTGTATAATTTGGGGTCCATTGGAGAAGAGGAAGCTGAACCCTTGGGTCATTTTATTGGGAAAAACAGGAAACAATTACATAAAAATCTCATTTTAAAGAAATTTACCTTGAACCAGCTGGTTCCAACTTGGTTATTAGATTTGTTGGCTTAACTTTAATAGCTCCCTCTATAACGCTACTGTCAACAAAGTTTTTGGTGGTATTTAATGAGCAAATCGAAGTCTTTACAAATGCTTACTCCATTAAGAAGTGTCTTTCGTATGCCCTGCAACTTTATGGTGACACCTGGATACAGTGTGAAGCACACACTACTTCTGTTTTTCATGATTTGTAAGTAATTTACTGTGAGTCTCCATAAGCTTCTCGCCCCTTTTATCAGTGCTTCGAGCGAGTGCTCCATATAAATATGTTATCTGTAACATATTTTGTAGCCTTTTATTACATTTTTGCGTATTTCAAGTGAACATGTTCTTTGTATATGGGTTAATCTGAGGATCCATACGTTGATATCGTTCAAGTAATATATTATTTTAATATCTTTAGAAAAGTTTGAAAATCGTACAAGATTATTTTTCAGTCTTCATATATTTAACACCATTAAGGAAACCTGTGTGTGTTTTTATGATTGCAGTTATTTGTATTTACACCAAAGAGTAATATTTCTGATAATCTGAGCATAATTATTGTGGATTTGTTTTAAGCATCAAAAACTTATCTTTCATAGTACGTAGTCAATTTCACAGTTAATATTATCTTTATCACTGAAAACAAGCCCGTCATATTTTGTGCATTACTGAAAAATGTGGCAGTGTTTTCCATTTACATTTTACTGTACAAAGCTTCATAAGTATAGTATTCGATTATCATTATGGTCGATGTTATTATCGGTATTTCTTTCTAAATTGATACACAAGATCGTTTATGAGTAGGGCTTTGCTGGTTTTGTTTTGTTCGTTCTATAGTAAATCGTGTGTCTGTGAACTGTATGTACTACTGGCTCCAAGATTGTTAGTCTTCGATAGGAAGGTCATCTGTCTTCTAAGAATGATTGTTCCGTTACCTTTCAAGACGGCGCTTCTTCAGGCATCAAACTACCGTTGCTGATGACTTCTATGTAATGCGATCAAGCGAGGTGGCTCAGTGGTAGGACATTGGACTCGAATCTGAGAGAACGCGATTCAAATCTCTGTTCAGTCTTTCACATTTAGGTTTTCGTTGTTTCCCTCAATTGCTTACTCCATAACGATTCCTATGAAAAGATACGACCGATCTCATTAGCTATTCTTCCACAATTTTAAAATGGAATGTTGTTTAATTCCTACAGCTACATCATTACTCTGCAATTCACATTAAGTGCCTTCGAACTTAAGTGTCTTCGAACCACTTTCAGACTATTTCTTACCGTTCCACTTCCTTACAGCGCGTGGGGAAAATGGTCAGTAAAATATTTCTGTACCAGCTCGGATTTTCTCTTATTTTATTACGGTGATCTTTCCTCCATATGTAGGATTGCACCAGTAAAATGTTTTCACACTGAAAGGAGAAAGTTGGTCATTGAAATTTCGTGAAAAGTTCTCGCCCCAGCACAAAAAGCCTGTCTTTTAAGGACTGCCACCCGAACTCGCGTACTATATACCTGACACTCTCTCCCCTACTCGCGATAATACGGGTGCGAAACTTGCTGCCACTCTTCAATTGTTCAAATGTGTGTGAATTCTTAAGGGACCAAATTGCTGAGGTCATCGGTCCCTAGATTTACACACTACTTAAACTAACTTATGCTAAGAACAACACACACACACCCATGCCCAAGGGAGGACTCGAACCTCCGACGACAGGGGCCACGCAGTCGCTGCTACTCTTCGAACTTTTTCAATGTCCTCTGCCAATGCTGTCTGGTAAGGATAACATACAGCTCAGCAACACTCTAGCAGAGGACATAGAAGCGTAGTATAAGCAGTCTCTTCAGTAGAACTGTTGCAACTTATAGGTGTTCTGCCAATAAAACACAGTCTTTGGTTCACCTTCCCCATAACATTACCTATGTGATCGTTCCAGTTTAAGTGTTCGTAATTGAAATTCCTTGGTATTTCGTTGAAATGACAGCCTTTAGAGTTGTTTGATTTATCGTGTAAACGAAATTTAACTGATTTCTTTTCGTACTCACGTGGATGACATTAAACTTAGGCAGTTCCCCCTTTTCGCAGCATACAAATATCTTGTCTAAGCCGTTTTGCCACTGGTTTTGATAGTTTGATGACTTTACTAGTCTGTAAATGAAAGCATCAGATTCAGACAGTCTAAACAGGCTGGTCATATTGTCTTCTAAATCGTTTATATAGGTTTGGAACAGCAGAGAGCTTGTAACACTTCCTAGCGGAACGCTGGATATCACTTCTGTTTTAATCGACGGTTTTCCGTCGATTACTACGTATTGTGGTCTGACAGATAAGCACGAATTCAGTCGCACAGCTTAAGCGATACTCCAATTTAATTAGAGTTCTCCTTCCTTCCAGTCCACTGACATTAATTTCGTTGTTTTGTGAGAAATGCTTTGACCGCATCCCCAACCACTTTGCTTCGTTCTTCTTGGCCTGCAGTTCACGATATCATCAAATCTATGCTGTCTAACATTCTGCGTGGTGTCTGTTTGTTCTCTATCGTGTCTCCCTACCACTTTCGCGCAACGACGCTCTGAGCGTGTTTTTTGGGGAATTGACTAGTTTGAACCTGGGACCTGTTGCTGGTAAGGAGACGCCAGACCACACATGACATGTAGAATTCAGAAGAGTTCAGTGAGACAAGCGATGATATAACCAAATACTTAATGATTTCAGCGTCACCTCCACTGCACTCCCTGTAAAAGAATCTTAATACTAACTAAATTTAGTGGTAGGGGTTCAAGGCTTTCCTATTTTTAGTTAGCTGGTAAAATAACGTCGAAAAAGCAGTTAAGTTTACCATTGGAAATTTTATTCTACTCACAAAACATTGTTTATAAATTGCACTATTGATAAAAGGAAATGTTTTAATACAGGATGGTAAAAATCAACTGCGTTCAACAAAAATGTGAACGAATATTTCCTGAACAGGTTTCCAAGTTATACAATGGATCGAAGGATGACCTATGCCATATCACATCAACAATCTAGGTTTAAATTAAGTTTCACAAAAGAGAAAACTATCAAAATGGTCTACAGTGACCCTCAATTATCTTTTTAATGACTTACCTAACTTGTCGTAAATTACAGTGGCTGATGTGGCTTCTCAATAACTATATAACAGAAAAATCATCGCGTTTCAAATTTTTACTTCAAGTGGCAAATGTGAACACCATGAGCTTTAATTGACGATCGACACTAGTATTACGCAAAAAGGGGGTGTAACAGATGAGACTTCTGCAGTTCTGAGTGAAGCTTTATGCACTGTTATGCGGCATCGCGTGCGTTCATTACCTTGTCAGTGTTCGTCAGGGGGCGGCGGACAGCACAGCTCCGCTCACCTCGCTGTCTCGGAAGCAACTTCTCCTTACTACAATTTACCGAAGTTGGTTTTAAAAAAGCTACCTGGCTGTGTTTTCATCTGACCAATCAGGGTCTCAATGTTAACCTTAAGCTCCACCTACAAAAATTCTGTCTATCCAATGAGAAACGTTATACTTTTCGTGGTGGGGCAATGTTTTTAAAGTTTGCAACGTAACAGAGATGCGAAAAAGTCTCACGCTAAAACTTGCAGCTGGTGTGGTCATTTTAGCGTTATCGTAAGATCTATACTGTTCTTCTGGAGGGCTCTAGCTTTTAACATTGGCTGGGGGGTGGTCCTGACATAACAGAGACGCGAAAACGTCTCACGCTAAAACTTGCGGGTGGTGTGGTCCTAGCGGTTAGCTGGGGACGTGGGTGTCCGTCCGTCCATTATCGTAGGGCCTTCCAGCTTAACACGGTTCTGCTCTCGGCTTCTCGTTTCTCCCCTCGGAACTGCGTCTGTCTCACGGTGGGAAGGTATGACATGCATTTAGGCATTCTTTTGTTAGTCTGTGGTATTCCGTTTGCTCACTCGTTACTCGTATTACTTTGGTTAATTTAATGTCACGATTTATTCGGAGATTACCGGCGGGGTCAGGTAATTTCTCTGCCTCGTGATGACTGGGTGTTGTGTGCTGCCCTTAGGTTAGTTAGGTTTAAGTAGTTCTAAGTTCTAGGGGACTGATGACCATAAATGTTAAGTCCCATAGTGCTCAGAGCCATTTGAACCATGTATTCGGAGCTATGTGACATACTACTGGATTTGCTTATCATGTCAGGGTTTTAATGGAAGGCGTTGGATTTGCCTGACATCTTACAGCTGGTTTACTTCGTTTCACCCTGGTACAAATAATTTTTGAAGGATCTGATCTCTTTGATCGATATTTCATTTAATGCCAACTTAATCGACGTTTAGCATTTTATTTATTGTCTTTCTTGCGTACTTTTTATCTGAGTCATCAGTCTTATGACTCGTGTGGTTGGCCACGCCACGGATTCCTGTGCTGTGCCGACCTCTTCATCTCAATGTTGTACTTCCACGCTATGTCCTCAGTTATTATTTTATGTATTCCAACTTTTTTCCTCTACAGCTTTTAATCTCTACAGCTCCCTTTTGTGCTTTGTTAGTTATTCCCTGATGTCTTAGCACATGAACTACCATTCTGTTCCTTCTTCTTCCCGGTGTTTTCCATATGTTTCTTTCTTCGCCAATTCTGTGGAGAACCTCCTCTACTTCTACCTCTAAATCTTCATCTACGTCTACATACACACTCTGCAAGTCACCGTATGCTGCAAGGCACAGGGCCCTTTCTAGCACTGTCATTTCTTTTACTCTTCCATTTGCAAACAGAACGAGAGAAAAACGACCGAAACGACTGTCTCTATGCCACATTACAAGCCCTAACTTGTGTTCCCGGTACTTGAGGGAAATATACGTTGGCGGCAGAAGAATCGTTTTGCAATGTTTCAAATACGGTTCTCTAAATTTTTTCAATAGTCTTTTGTGAAAAGAACATTGTCGTCCCTCCGGGGATTCCCATTTGGTTCACGAGGCATCTCCGTAGTAGTTAGGCGTTGATAGAACCTTCCGGTATCAAATCTAGCAGCAAACCTGAGAAATGCTCTAATGTCTTCCTTTCATCCGATCTGCCGGGGATTCCAGACACTCATGAGGACTCAAGAATGCTTCGCAACTAGTGTACTATACGCGGTGTCCTGTGTAGAGGATCTACACTTTCCTAAAATTGTCCTAATAAACCGAAGTCAACTATTCGCTTTCCGTACTACCGTCCTTAAATGCTCATTCGTTTCGTTTCACTTCGTAACGTCAGCTGTAGATATTTAACCGACATGAATCTGTAAAGCTGCACACTGCTAATGCTGTATTAGAACATTACGGGATTGTTTTTCCTATTCAACTACATTAATTATACTTTTCTACTTTTAGAGCACGCTGCAATTTATCACACTTTCTAGAATCTTGTTTAAGTCGTCTTATATCCTCCTACAGCATTCAACAGAGCCAATTTCTCGTACACCACAGCATCATCAGCAAACAGCCGCAGATTGCTGCTCACCCTGTCCGTCAGATAATTTCTGCGTATAGAGAATAAGAGTGGTCCTATAACAATTCTGTGTGACACTGTCGACGATACCCTTGCCTCTGATGAACACTCGCCGTCGAGAGTAGGGTACCGGTTTCTATTACTTAAGAAGTGTTCGAGTCACTTATATATATATATGGGAACCTAATACGTACACTTGAACATTCTGTGGTGCACCGTATCGAATGCTTTCCAGATATCCAGGAATATAGAATATGTCTGTTGCCCTTCATCGACAGTTCTCAGGATATCATGTGAGGAAAGTGAAAGCTGAGTTCGCACGATTGATGGTTTCTAAATCTGTGCTTATTTGTGGACAGGAGCTTTCCCGGGTCAAGGAAATTTATTATACTCAAACTCAGAATATATTCAAATGGTTCAGCGCTATGGGACTTAAAATCTGAGGTCATCAGTCCCCTGCACTTGGAACTACTTAAAGCTAACTTAACCTAAGGACATCACACACATCCATGCCCGAGGCAGGATTCAAACATGCGACCGTAGCATCAGCGTGATTCCGAATTGAGGCGCCTAGAACCGCTCGGCCACAGCGGCCGGCTCAGAATATGTTCAAGAATTCTACAGGAACCCGATGATGGTAATTTTGTGGGGCCGTTCTTTTATCCTTGTCATACGTAGGACTCACCTGTGCTTTTTTCCAGTCTCTTGGGACCGTGCCTGGCAAGAAATTCGCGATAAATGCAAGCTAAGTCATCTTAAATTCTCCCACAGCACTAAGCGAAGACATCTCGTACACCACAGCGTCATCAGAAAACAGCCGTCCTGTCTATAAAACTGACTTGAATTCCGTTGGACATGGCGTTTATTTTCAGCTCCTTCAGTTGCTTCTCTACACTAGGGATGCCTACTATTATGTCCTCTATTCCGAGGGTTTACGCGGCGCTCAAAAGACGGAATGTTTTTATAATCCTCTTGAAGGAAAGATTTCTCAAATGCGAACTCTAGAACTCCTTTCCTTTTGCGTCTTGCATTGCCACACCAGACTGGTCAACAAGTGACTAGATACAGGCCTTTGGCACTCCTAGTCATTTTACGTAGGAACAGATTTTTCTCGGTATGATCTTTCGGTAAGGTTTGAGGGCGAAAGTTGTGCACTTCGCGCATCGATCTTTTCACGGACGCACGAATTTTAACTAACTTTTGCCTGTCGGCATTTTTTGAAACATGAGGGCAACAGCCTGTTTCCGCATGCTTTTTCTTGTCAGCCCACATAATTTTCAACATACTTCTGTAGCACCTTTAAGTTAACATTTTTGTACTTATATTTTTTTCAAGGTTTCTAATGGCCATTTTTGAATGGCAAATACATTTGTATTAACGTGTGTTTCTGCTGGGTACCAGGACACATGGGTATTGTGGGGAACGAAAGGATAGATTTAGCAGCGAATGAAGTGTTCAAATCAAATGGCTCTAAGCACTATGGGACTTAACATCTGAGGTCATCAGTCCCCTAGACTTAGAACTGCGTAAACGTAACTAACCTAAGGACATCACACACATCCATACCCGAGGCAGGATTCGAACCTGCGACCGTAGCAGCCGCGTGGTTCTGGACTGAAGCGCCTAGAACCACTCGGCCGCAGCGGCCGGCGAATGAAGTGTGTCGCGATCCTCAGTTATTTCAGTATGCCAACCTGCTACATGCTATCGCCTCGCTGTTGAGGTGCAGTCATGCGTCGATGGGAAGACGAGTGGCTGGAAGTGACAGATAATAAGCTGCGTATAGTAAAGCCCACTACGCGACCGCGGCGTACCTCCTTTCAGCCATGAAAGCGGGACGAGATCCTCTCGTCTTTTTTCGCTTAGGCCACGGACCTCTGATGTACGGCTTCTTTCTCTGGCGCGACGACCCTCCAATGTGTGGCGCTTGTGGTGTACAGATCACTGTGCGCCACATTTTACTAGATTGTGTTTTATTTTCGGGCCAGTGCGCAGAGCCAAATTTGGCAACAAATCTGCCCTCCATTTTAAATGCCGTTGAAAGGAATGTGATTTGTCCGGGTTGTTTCCAAAACTCTTAGGGAGATGTTCTCACTGCTTCTGTAAGTGGTAAGACGGCCACATATCCTTGTACCGTTGTTTTAGCTCCTCTGTCGTTCTCCTTCTGTTTTCATCTCAAGTGTAGCACCTTTCACTATTTCTTCTTTGTTTTACGACGTGTGACATTGAGTGTAATATTTCTGGCTTAGTCAGCCATCATATTAGGCTCCAAGAAGCTGTTCCCAGAGAAGCAGAGATGCAAGAAGTATATAGATGACGAAATGTGGTGTGAGGTACCTGTGACAGATGTTAGATTCGGTACCATTCCCGTGAGAAAGACCGCCTGCATATTGCTACTGCTCTGTGAGTGGCTGCTGTGTTCAGAGCAAGGGCGCCAAAACGTTAAAATACAGTTATTATTATTAGTTAAACTACTCACTGGAATGACTGCACTTTTTAATATAAATGTCTCTCAGCAGCTGATTATCAATCAGTCATTTTAGAATTATTAAAAACAATTTAAATCAAAAACAAAAGACTGACGAAATTGTAGACGAAACACTTCTGAAGTGTTCGGGTCACGCCCTTTCTGGTATGGCGCGCGAGGTGTTTCGGGCTGTTCGTCTCTCTGGATTAGACAGTCGAGAAGAATAGGCATGTTGCCTGTCGTAGGATGTGTTTCCAATTTTTATTTAACTTCCTGTTCGTCACTCTGGATTAGGCAGTCGAGATGTACAGTCATGTTGTCTGTGGCGTGATGTATTTGCCAGTGTTCAGTATTAAAAAGATTCACTCCGGTATTCATGTGCCACAAATAGTGTAAAGATACATTTTCGTAAACATTGTGTTTGATCATGTACTTTGCTGTATCAGAAGGTGTTGTATTAAGATCATGTAGTCTTCTCGTGTGGCTATATTAAAATACGCGAGTGGCATCCAAAGAAGTGATACATTATTTCAGAACAGAACCTCGCTAAAACTCAGTTTCAGCCTCAAGATACAGAACCTACGACCTGCGTGCTCTTTTCTGCGCTGGGGACATCAACTTGAAGACAGCAGGTTAGTGAACTATAACAGAACCTTCGTATTCCACAGAACAAATGTGCTCAGTGACACGTCATCTGCAGTAATGCAGAGGAGGTAAAGGAGAATGATCGTTATTAACACCAACAATCAATCCATTCTTCCTTTCTTGCCGTAGGAGTGATTGTGTGGATCAATGTGGGTGAGGTGGGAATGAGTGATTGAGTGAGTGTGTAGTGGTTTTAACCTTTTTTACTCGTATTCGTTTGTTTCAGTATTGTAACCCCGCTGATAACCTTGCCGTTGAGCGCCGTTACACAGGAAAAAGAACAATGTATTAACGCAGGGGAATCCGGCGCGTAGAGGGTACAATAATCAGCAAACAGTTCCATAGAAATGAAACCATCTCCTTCCCACCCCACTCCCCTCCCCCAACTATCGACAAACCAAAACTTACTCGATAAAATACAATGCCTACAAAGTTGTTGAAGTAGCACTGAGGATTCGTGAAAATTGGTATTCGCAGGAAAGCGCGCGATAAAAATGGTACGTAGATCGGAGAGAAATGGTAAAATAAAATTCGCCACACGATGAACGATGACAGAGTTGAATAAATATTAGTCGATGAAAAATGCCTGAAGAAGCAATAAATATAAAGGCGGCTGTTGTTCTTAGAAGAGGAGGAGATAGAAAAAAAAAGCGAGCACTGGATGTTAGTACACACAAGTAGCGACGCAGGAAAAAAGTCTCGCTCTGGCCGTAAGGAGAGCTCGGGCGTGAGCGTGAGCATGAGCGAGAGCGCGAGCGCGGTCACGAAGCCGGGCCCCCGGGAGCCGAACACCTGCTCGCCGACTTCAAGGGCGCCGCGCGCCGCCGTAATGAAAGCAATTAACAGCCGTCCCGTGATGAAGAGTGCGCACCCGCGGCGGCACGAGAATGTTAATTGAACTGCGGCGCTGTGATTTAGGGCCGGTCCGACGCGAATAAACGCAACGCAGTCGAGCCGAGCCGAGCCGAGCCGTGCCGCGTATCAGGGTCTCTGATGCGCCGACCACGGCCGCGGCATCGCCGTGGACGCAGCCGCACTGTGGGTGCGCCTTGTAGCTTTGCAGGCCACGTGGCCAGCCGGCAAACTTCACAGCTCCCGATTCCTCTACTTTCGAATTCCCGGCCGCCCCCCTCCGCCCCCCTGCCCTGTCGCTGAACGTTTTCATCGATGATGATGTGTGTAGAGCAACAGGTACACAACAAATACCGCGAGAGACCGCAACGACACAGGCAAAACCATTCGCCTGGCGTCTCTCTGCCTCGTACAGCAGCATCCAGTTTTGCGCTGCTCCCTTCAGTGTGTCGTATATAGTACCACCGAAAAGTATGGCAAAGATACCTTTGCAACAGAATGTATAAATATGTAAATACTAGGAACACACACACACACACGCACACACACACACACACACATATATATATATATATATATATATATATATATATATATATATATATATATATATATATATCTGTGTGTGTGTGTGTGTGTGTGTGTGTGTGGTGGTCCATTGAAGGTAACCGGGCCAAATATCTCACGAAATAAGGGTCAAACGAAAAAACAACACAGAACGAAACTCATCTAGCTTGAAGGGAGAAACCAGATGGCGCAATGGTTGGCCCGCTAGATGACGCTGCCATAGGTCAAACGGATATCAGCTGCGTTTTTTTAAATAGGAACCCGCATTTTTTATTACATATTGGTGTAGTACGTAAAGAAATATGAATGTTTTAGTTGGACACCTTTTTTCGCTTTGTGATAGATAGCGCTGTAATAGTCACAAACATATGGCTCACAATTTTAGACGAACAGTTGGTAACAGGCAGGTTTTTTTAATTAAAATACAGAATGTAGGTACGTTTGAACATTTTATTTCGATTGTTCCAATGTGATACACGGACCTTTGTGCACTTAACATTTCTGAGAACGCATGCTGTTACAGCGTGATTATCTGTAAATACCACATTAATGCAATAAATGCTCAAAATGATGTCCGTCAACCTCAATGCATTTGGCAATACGTGTAACAACATTCCTCTCAACAGCGAGTAGTTCGCCTTCCGTAATGGTTGCACATGCATTGGCAATGCGCTGACGTATGTTGTCAGGCGTTGTCGGTGGATCACGATAGCAAAAGTCCTACAACTTTCCCCACAGAAAGAAATCCGGGGACGTCAGATCCGGTGAACGTGCTTCGCCGACCAATCCACCTGTCATGAAATATGGTATTCAATACCGCTTCAACCGCACGCGAGCTATCTGCCGGACATCCATCATGTTGGAAGTACATCGCCATTTTGTCATGCAGTGAAACATCTTGTAGTAACAGCGGTAGAACATTACGTAGGAAATCAGCATACATTGCACCATTTAGATAGTCACAAAGGTGTAAGTACGTCGTATCACGTAACATTCCGCCAATGCGGACGGTATTTGCTTCGTGATACATTACCCGTGATAAAATGGACCGTTTACCAATTGCGGAAAAGGTCTATATCGTTTTGATGCATGGCTATCGTGATCAAAATGCCCAACGGACGTGTGCTATGTATGCCGTTCAATATCCTGGACGACATCTTCCAAGTGTCCGGACCGTTCGCCGGATAGTTACGTTATTTAAGGAAACAGGAAGTGTTCAACCACATGTGAAACGTCAACCACAACTTGCAACAAATGATTATGCCCAAATAGGTGTTTTAGCCGCTGTCGCGGCTAATCCGCACATCAGTAGCAGACAAATTGCGCGATAACCGGGAATCTCAAAAACGTCGGTGTTGAGAATACTACATCAATATCGATTGCACCCGTACCATATTTCAATGCACCAGCAATTGCATGGCGACGACTTTGAACGTCTTGTACAGTTCTGCCACTGGGCACAAGAGAAATTACGGGACGATGACAGATTTTTTGCGCGCGTTCTATTTAGCGACGAAGCGTCATTCACCAAGAGCGGTAACGTAAACCGGCATAATATGCACTACTGGGCAACGGAAAATCCACGATGGATGCGACAAGTGGAACATCAGCGACCTTGGCGGGTTAATGTATGGTGCGGCATTATGGGAGGAAGGATAATTGGCCCCCATTTGATCGATGGCAATCTAAATGGTGCATTGTATGATTTCCCACGTAACGTTCTACCGATGTTATTACAAGATGTTTCACTGCATGACAGAATGGCGATGTACTTCCAACATGATGGATGTCCGGCACATAGCTCGCATGCAGTTGAAGCGGTATTGAATAGCATATTTCACGACAGGTGGATTGGTTGTCGAATCACCGTACCATGGCCCGCTCGTTCACCGGATCTGACGTCCCCGGATTTCTTTCTGTGGGGAAAGTTGAAGGATATTTGCTATCGTGATCCACCGACAACGCCTGACAACATACCTCAGCCCATTGTTAATACATGTGCGAACATTACGGAAGACGAACTACTCGCTGTTGAGAGGAATGTCGTTACACGTATTGCCAAATACACTGAGGCTGACGGACATCATTTTGAGCATTTGTTGAATGAATGTGGTATTTACAGGTAATCACGCTGTAACAGCATGCGTTCTCAGAAATCATAAATTCACAAAGGTACATGTATCACATTGCAACAACCGAAACAAAATGTTCAAACGTATCTACGTTCTGTATTTTAATTTAAAAAACCTACCTGTTACCAACTGTTCGTCTAAAATTGTGAGCCATATGTTTGTGGCTATTACAGCGCCATCTATCACAAAGCGAAAAAAGTGGTCTAACTTAAACATTCGTATTTCTTTACGTACTGCACGATATGTAATAAAAATGAGGGTTCCTATTTAAAAAAACGCAGTTGATATCCGTTTAACCTATAGAAAAGCCATCTAGCGGGCCAACCATAGCGCCATCTGGTTTCCACCTTCAAGCTAGACAAGTTTCGTTCTTTGTAGTTTTTTCGTTTGACGCTTGTTTCGTGAAATATTTGGACTGGTCACTATCAATGGACCACATTGTATATGTACCATTAACTCTCACTCTGAAATAATTTGTACATTAAAATACTCACATCAAAAAAAGTTTTGCATCACCCCTTTTCACAGAACTCCTGAAGTTGACTGTGGATATTGCATCACAGACACAGTCGCTTTGACTGTTCACAGATGTCACTAAACCCGCCCAAAGATGTAAACAACCATGCATGAGCGGCGCCTATTAGATGGAGGGGGTCCGACAGTCGATCAGTTCCAGTCATTCCACCAGGAAGGAGGTACACGGCTTTTGTTGTCTGTAGTTCAACCATGCCTAGACGGTCAATACCGCGATTCGATCGCATCCGCATTGTTACTTTGTTCCAGGAAGGGCTCTCAACAAGGGAAGTGTCCAGGCGTCTGGGAGTGAACCAAAGCGATGTTGTTCGGATATGGAGGAGATGGAGAGAGAAAGGAACTGTCGATGACATGCCTCGCTCACGTCCCCCAATTGCTACTACTGCAGTGGATGACCGCTATCGACGGATTATGGCTCGGTGGAACCATGATGTTGAATAATGCTTTTCGTGCAGCCACAGGACGTTGTGTTACGACTCAAACTGTGCACAATAGGCTGCATGATGCGCAACTTCACTCCCGACGTCCATGGCTAGGTCCATCTTTCCAACAACAGCACGGCACAGATGGGCCCAAGAACATGCCGATTGGACCGCTCAGGATTGGCATTACGTTCTCTTCACCAATGAGTGTCGCATATGCCTTCAACCAGACAATCCTCGGAGACGTGTTTGGACGCAACCCGGTCAGGCTGAACGCCTTAGACACACCGTCCACCGAGTGCAGCAAGGTGGATGTTCCCTGATGTTTTGGGTTGCACTATGTGGGGCCGAAGTACGCCGCTGGTGGTCATGGAAGGCGCCGTAACGGCTGTACGATACGTGAATGCCATCCTCCGACCGATAGTGCAACCATATCGGCAGCATATTGGAGAGGTATTCATCTTCATAGATGACAATTCGTGCCCCCATCGTGCACATTTTATGAATGTTTTCCTTCAGGATAACGACATCGCTCGACTAGAGTGGCCAGCATGTTCTCCACACACGAACCCTATCGAACATGCCTGGGATAGATTGAAAATGTCTGTTTATGGACGACATCACTCATCAACCACTCTGAGGGATGTACGCCGAATCACCGTTGAAGAGTGGGACAATCTGGACCAACAGAACCTTGATAAACTTGTGGATAGTATGCCACGACGAATACAAGCATGGATCAATCCAAGAGGACGTGCTACTGTATATTAGAGGTATTAGAGGTACCAGCATTCTGGACCACCTCCTCTGAAGGTCTCGCTGTTTGGTTGTACAACACGCTATGTGTGGTTTTCATGAGCAATAAAAAGAGAGGACGTGATGTTTACGTTGACCTCTGTTCCAGTTTCCTGTACAGGTTCCGGAACTCTCGGAACCGAGGTGATGCAAAACTTTTTTTTTGATGTGTGTATTTCCCAACACAACAAAACACATGTTATCAATTACATCAAGGTGTCCTCCTGCTCAAAAAAGTATTGGCACACTGACATTTGTTACTCTAGTTGACAGACATGCTGCACGAATCACATTTGTGTAATTGGAGTTGACGAACAGTTCAGTCCCTTGCCTAGCGGCCAGCTGTTGGAGTGCGAAGAAGTAGCATTCTGTGTCATTCCACAACAAGGCGACTTAACTGAATTCGCAGGGCAAAGTTACCGTGAGGTTGGTAAAGATCTTTATTAATTATACGACAGTGCAGGTGCCCAAATCCAGACGCCCAAGAGGTCTTACATGTAGGAAGCGTGAGATGATAACACGCCTTGCCGAAAAAGTGCGCTCTGAAAGAACAGGGTCGTTTGTATCCGATATCTAGTCAACTTCCAACAAACAAGACTCAGACTATTAGGAATGTTTTGAACGCAGCTGATATTAAAAACAGAAAGATGCCATTTATTTCAGAAATTAACAGAAGAGAACGTTTGCAGTTCGCCAAAGATTAAGTCAATAAATCGATTGAATTTTGGAATACTGTGCTGTTTTCTGACTAATACAAGTTTAACTTGGTTGGATCTGATGGGAAGGGAAAAATGAGGCGCAAACCAAATATAGAGTTTGAGTCACAAAACATTCCACCTATGTTAAAACATGGAGCTGTAAAAACAAACATGGCGGGCAGTTGAACAATTCAAGGTATAAAAACAAGATGGCTGACAGTGGAACATTTGAAGGTGTTCCTGGCGGTTGTTCTGAATCTACTATCACACTCACTCTCCCTCACTCCCTCCATTTCACACACACACACACACACACACAGAGAGAGAGAGAGAGAGAGAGAGAGAGAAAGAGAGAGAGAGAGAGAGAAGGACAACCGCCAGAAACACCTTCAAATGTTCCACTGTCAGCCATCTTGTTTTTACACCTTCAATTGTTCAACTGCCCGCCACATTTGTTTTTACAGCTGGTAAACAGTGAAACAGTGACATTGACAGTGGCAACTCAATATATAGTGTCTGACAGTGATAAGGATGATTAAAAGGAAAATCTATGTGAAACCTTATGTAAATAGACACACACATAGAATTAAATAATTTCTGACTACAAATAACAAGTTTTCAAATCGTAATTTTAACTTAAACAATTTGTCTACTTGAAGGTATAAGTTGTTGCAGATGACAAACTGTGCAACAAAACGGTCACTGTAGAAACACAACACATCAGAGAAACCACACCATGTGGTAAAAGGGTATGAATTCGTAATTTATGTGTTTTTCTCAAATATCTGTAATTACGATATAAAAACTAATAGCTACATACATACACACAACAAAGAACACTCTTTATCTTTAACAGATGGAAAATAAAAGCCCACTGAAGATCCTGCAACTGCAGTGAAACATATTTGTGTTAAAAAAACAACATTGTGTTTTCCCAAAGGCGGACCCTATCCAAAAACATATGTAGTGGATGATACATGTCAGAGATTGGGTTCACTCAGTGTGTGACAGTTGGGACTACGTGCATACACAAGTGTTTTTAATGTTTTAACTTATACTGAGGTGAAGAAAACGTCTTTGGATAGTGATATGCACGTATACAGACTGCGGGGGTACCGCGTACAGAAGGTATAAACGGGCAGTGCATCGGCGGATCTGTTATTTGTACGCAGGGAATTCAAGTGAAAAAGTTTCCGATGTGATTATGGCCTGATAACGGGAATTAACAGACTTTGAACGTGGGATGGCAGCTGCAGCTAGACGCATGGGACGTTCAGTTTCGGAAATTGGTAGGGAAATCAATACTGGGTGATCCACAGTGTCAAGAGCGTGCCAAGAAAACCGAATTTCAGGCATTACCTTTCACTGTGGACAACGCCGTGGCGGACGGCCTTCATTTAACGACCGAGAATAGCGACGTTTGCGTAGAACTGTCAGTGAAATAACGGCAGATATCAGTGTGAGACGTTCGACGAACGCATCCCTTAGCACAGTGCGGTGAAATGTGATGTTAATGGTGTGTGGTAGCAGACGACCTACGCGGCTGCCTTTGCTAACAGAACGACGTCGCCTGCAGTACCTGTTCTTGGCTCATGACCATATCGGTTTTACGCTAGACGACTGGAAAATTGTGACCTGGTCAGATGAGTCGTGATTTCAGTTGGTAAGAATTGCCGATAGGTTCTGAGTGTGGCGCAGACGCCACGCCATAGATGCAAGCTGTCAACAAAGCAATGTGCAAATTGAATAGAATAGGTCCTGGTTTTTGTTCATGTACTTCATGTTCACCAACGGCGATAGAATTTTTATGGATGACCAATGCGTGACCTCACCGGGCCACAATTGTTTACGATTGGTTTGAAGAACTTTCTGGACAGCTGGGGCGAAGCGTTTGGCCACTCAGATCGCCTGACATGAGTCCCAAAGAATACAGGACATGTTAGAGAGAATAGCTCTTGCACAAAATAATGCACCGGCAACACTTTCGCATTATAAATGGCTGTAGAAGCCAGCATGGCTCAATATTTCTGTAGGGAATTTGCAACGACTTGTTAAGCCCATCCCACGTGGATTTGCTGCACTACGCCAGGCAAAAACATGTCCGACACAATATTAGGAGGTATCCCAAGACTTACCCCAGTGTACATTTCTGCACTAAGGATGGCCACACAGTGACGAAATCTAGATGTGAAATAAAAATCTTTCTGACTGATTGTTGACCCTGAGCTGCTTGAAATGATTGCAGTCGTTGGACATAACTGTTTCCCTATGGAATAAAACCTGATTTCTTATTGTGTTGTCACATCGCTATTTTAGTGCTGCCACATCAAAGACGTGTTTCCTTACGGTAGTGTGCAACGGCTTCCTTGAATAAACTATAGCAGTTTTCTGCTATCGGGGATGTGTGGGCTGAATTAACAGCAGCATTCAGTTACTAAATTCACAACAAAATTCATGCATGTACACCTGTAAATTCGTTTCGATATACCACAGAAGAGACATACTTTAATTCTAACAAGTAAGTGTCTTAAATTTAGCTGTAATTTACCTATCAAAGATCTTTAATAATCATGAAGTTTGAAGGCAACAATGAAGGCTCCGCCACTCACAATGCTAAAGCACCAGTTTTTTTAACGCTGCTCGAAGGTACATGCTTTTGTAGTCAGAAATATCTTCAGACAAATATCCTCATCAGCACGTATGTTTTTGGATAAGGTCAGCATTTAGCAAAACACGATTTTGTTTTTTAACCGAAACATGTTTCACTGCAGTTGCGTATCTTCAGTGGGCATTTATTTTTCATCTGTTAAAGAATATTCTTTACTGTTTGTAACTATTAGTTTTTAAATCGTAATTACAGATTTTTGAAAAAAAACAAATAAATTATGAATTCGTACATTTTTACTACGTGGTGTGGGTTTCCTGATGTGTTATGTTTCTACAGCGACTGTTTTGTTCCACAGTTTGTCATCGGCAACCACTTACACTTTCAAGTACATAAATTATTTAAGCCAAAATTACGGCCGGCCGCGGTGGCCGAGCGGCTCTAGGCGCTTCAGTTTGGAACCGTGCGACTGCTACTGTCGCAGGTTCGAATCCTGCCTCGGCCATGGATGTGTGTGATGTTCTTAGGGTAGTTAGGTTTAAGTAGTTCTAAGTTCTAGGGAACTCATGACCTCAGATGTTAAGTCCCATAGTACTCAGAGCCATTTGAACCAAAATTACGATTTGAAAATAGTTATTTCTATGTCTTAAATTAACTAATTCTATAAGTGTGTGTGTGTGTGTGTGAGAGTGTGTCTTATTTACATAGTGTTTCACTTACAGTTTCCTTTTAATCATCTTCATCACTGTCAAACACCATAAATTGATTTGCCATTGTCACTGTGTATATGTATGTGTGTGTGGGTGTGGGGGGCTGGGGTGGCGGTGAGCGGGGGGGGAAGATCTATAGGTTGGTCTTGTCTAATAATTCTTTGAGAGCAGAGAACAGAGATCCATTGCAGCTAAAATTTTTGAAATTTTAATTTTAATTTTCCATTGCAGCTCTCTGCAATTACCCCCCCCCCCCCCCTCACACACACACACACACACACACACACACACACACACACACACAGACACACACACACACACACACACACACACAAACACACAGACACACACAAAATGGTTCAAATGGCTCTGAGCACTATGGGACTTAACTTCTGTGGTCATCAGTCCCCTAGAACTTAGAACTACTTACACCTAACTAACCTAAGGACATCACACACATCCATGCCCGAGGCAGGATTCGAACCTGCGACCGTAGCAGTCCCGCGGTTCCGGACTGAGCGCCTAGAACCACTAGACCACCGCGGCCGGCTCAGACACACACACACACACACACACACACACACAGACACACACACACACACACACACACACACACACACACAGAATTAATTAATTCCAGGCATATCAATAACAATTTTCAGATCGTAATTTTGACTTAAACAGTTTATTTACTTTAAGGTGTAAATGGTTGCAGATGACAAATTGTTGAACAAAACAGTCACTGTAGAAACACAACACATCAGAAAAACCGCATCATGTGGTAAAAAGGTATGAATTCATATAATTTATGTGTTTTTTCAAACATCTGTAATTACAATTTAAAAATTAATAGTTACGTGTATACAAACAGTAAAGAACATTCTTTATCTTTAACAGATGAAAAATAAAAGCCCACTAAAGAGGTTGCAACTGCAGTGAAACATGTTTGGGTGAAAAAACAAAATTGTGTTTTGCTAAAGGCGGACCCTATCCAGAAACATACGTATTGTTGAAGGAAACACGGAAAAATAGAGCTTCAACCTCAGGATGATTATCCTCATCAGCATTTACAAGCATGTATCCACGCTGGATATTCATAGCGGTGTTGTTAATTAAACTTGAAAACAAACAATAAACGCTTAGACAATTAATAAAACCACGTCCTTTTCTTCAAAAGCAAACCCATCAGCATTTGTACTCGTACTTCAGCAAAAACTGATACAATGTCCATCACAGTAAAAAATTAAGGCGTGCCCATGAAACTTTGTGTTAATTCTTCTCTTCAAATTCACCCTCCATTGCGACGTGTGAAGATGAATGAATGATGATGATAAAGATCCTTAATTATCTGCAATCGGAGGTCCATAAACGATGGCATCTCGGAAATCACATCATCATTCTGCAAATGCCTCCCCGTAATGGTTTCTTCATGCAAGGAAAAAGAAAGAAGAAGCTGATTGCCATGTAGGGAGAAACGGGGGAGGGGTGCGAGGCAAAACTTGACAGCCCAAAGAAGCAACAAGTGTGACTGCTGACTGCGTACTCTGCATGTGCAGGATGAGCTTGTACGCGTGGAGAAGCGGTGATAGCCCCCCCCCCCCTCCCCCCACCCACCCAACCCTCCAACTCATCACCAGCCTCCACACCCCGTGGGACAGCTTTCCGCTGTTTTTCATTTTGACAGATCCCTGTGACCTCATTAGGATATTTAGCTAATATTACGAGCATAAGCTGTTAGTACCACACCATGATAATCCCAAAAAATACTAAGCATCACCTAGCTTGATGATGATTGCGTCGTCGCTTTGTTGGCGGTGGTGAATCAACATGTTTCTTCCACTGCTTTCTCTGCTCGTCCAATGTCATTACGTGACTAAGGTAGTAGTCTAGATTACTGTAACACAGTTGCAATATTTCTGCTACTGCCTCACGACGGGTGCTTTGAAGAGGTGACAGCAGCCGTGAAACCCAACGGGCGCGACATTTATCGCGTTCAGAATATCGTGAGAGATGTTAAAAACTGATCCATGTACTACGATAATGATGAAAGCTGAAGAAGTGCATTTTGTTACGTTGCTGGAACTTGAACCTAGGTCTTCTTGCTTACTTTCTTTTTCTTTATTTTTAAGAAATGATTCGCAGATTGTGATGATAGTTCCGCATCAGCTGTAGAATATTCCAAAACAAATTAAAATCTACGTCGAATCTGGATTCGAACCCGGGTTTCTCGTTTGTCACTTGCGGTCAGATTAACCATTTTTTTGTTTTATTTTTTATTTATTTTGTTTTTTTTAACAGGAACAATAGAAAACAAAAAGGTACCTTTTTGTTGGTATTACAAAATGAGATTAAAAATTTCTATATATATATATATATAAGCTGAAAGGATAACTATAAACTAGATTGACGTAAAATTAACATTGTGATAAGTAGTGAGCTTTGGAAGGTAATCATACTTCAGAAATAAAAAAAAACGCAATAAAATCACGTTAAAAGAAATACTTCTCCAACTATGCTTCAGACTTCAATGAATATCTTTCACAAATTAAAGCAAAGCCTGGTTCACATATAACACTTAAGTGAAGTTAAATTTCGGTAACAACCACTGCCTTGTCATACCACAAATAATATTTCTGTGTTACTTGAAGCTAGTAAACTGAACATTATTCTCGCATTAGATTAAAAAAAAAAAAAAAAAATACACACATCACAATGGAGAATCGTATTTCCAATCCCCCCGCTGTTCTGTCAACCGAGTATGTCTTCTCGTAAGTACAATGTATCCACCGATTCATCGATTCTTATCTTCCGTTCATGCTTTCTTCGCATCGATAATTTAACTTCTCCTATCCTGGACATTCCAGCTATGCGGGGACTCTTTAAACGCACTGCAGGGGAAGGTAGAGAAATACTTTCGGTATTTCGGATTGATCACAATCTTTATATCTCGTTCCTGTTAAAAGGTCCAAAAGACCACCACATTCTTTGCGCCATCTCCGAACAAATAGAGCACCGTCAGGCTTCGAAGCTACGTTACGGCATTCATTTTAGTGCGTGGGTAGTAAGTCCCGGCCGTGAAGAATATAATCCATGGATCAGTGTTGGGTTGTCCCATTCAGAGAAAGAGAGCGATCATCTGACGAGGGGCCGCATATGAGGCGGTGTTTGTCTTTGTCCAGTTAATGGTAAAAATGTCACCAGATCGAGACTCCATGCGATTCATATGAGAGATTGACCATTGTGCTCTCAAGCCAACCATTAACTGATAGGCACTACTTTGCACGTGTCTCTGTTTCTAAGGAAACATGGTGTATCGATCCCCATAGTATTTGTCACTTGATATGTGGATGCTTCCTCTCAATAGAATTGCTGTGTTGTCCTGTGGTTAGTATCCGATATATGTCACGCATCGTTGAAGGGGTGGCTTCCGACACAGCCGTGAGTATGTGCAATGAGCGACTGGGAAATGTGCTGGAGCGCAACTGGCGCAATTCTAGAAACTGGTGCTAGTTCGTCTATTAAGATTCCTGTTAGACAACTCTGATGTAGTCGCCACAGTTTTAACATTGTGCTGATATATAGTGACACCGCTCGATCATATACATGCGCAAGACTATGTCCACCCATACTGAGAGGGAGGATAAGGGCGTCGTATTTTACTTTAAACAGTAGACCTGCACTCACAAAGGAACCGGACGCCGTCAGCATTCGTCGTGCTATCGTCACCGGCATTGGGAGTACTTGAGCAAAATGTGGAATTCGTGACGCTAGGTAGGTGTTAACATACGAGACCCACTGGATCCTGTCTAATGCCCGTCCGAACTGACTGTAGTAGTCTCTTATAGTTGTACGCTTTTGTGCGACATATGTCGTTGGTAAAAACAGTAACTAGGCATTTCAAGGTATCCATGAGCCGTAAGGGTGCTACACATTCTTCCTTTAGTCCAACACCAATATTCATCGCTACAGACTTGTCCATATTTATATGGCAGCCAGTGGCAGTTCCATATTTGCGTATCCAATCCAAAGCCATACTCATATCGTTTTCATTCCGTACTATCAGCACCAGGTCATCCGCATATGACCTGCACGTAACTGTGTATCCTCGTAAAGTCAGTCCTATCAAGCGGTGTCGTAGGCGACAAAGTAACGGGTCGAGAGCCAGTGCATATAATGTCGTTGATAAGGGACATCCTTGTCTGACCGAGCTCGCTACGACTAGAGATTTTGTCGTACTTCCATTGACGAGCACTTTGGAAGAGGCATTGCTGAGCAGACGCATTACGACAGCGATAAATGGTCGTGGGAATCGCATGTGTGTCAGCACTTCTGCCAGATAGTTACGGCTACCTCTATCAAAGGCTTGATCAAAATCTATTGACGCTAGTGCAGCACGGAGGCAGCACGTCTTTGCTAGGGCGATCAAATCGCGATATTCAACAAGCGTCGTCTGGATGTTGCTATTTCCACCGAGCGAAGTTTGAGCACGCGAGAGTACTTGCCGCAATGCTCCTCGGAAGCGTGCTGCTACTAATCTGGTGAATATTTTAAAGTCGCAGTTACGGAACGTCACTGGTCGTTAGTCAAGTATCCCGCGTACCGCCAGAGGATTTCTGTATCGGGATAATCAGCCCCTCCACAAAAGCCGGTGGTAAGGGGACGTCAGTAGACATTAATTCGCGGCAGTTAGTATTCCATCGTGGTGCGATCACACAGCTAAAGGTCCTGTAGAATTCCAGAGGGAGACCATCTGGTCCCGACGATTTGTTCACCGCTCCCCTACCAATGACCTCCATCACTTCCTCATCTGTAATCTTCTCCATCAGTTGTGCTGACGGCTCTGGATCAATGGTGCCGAAAACCATATGCGTAACTTCGTTAATGGCCGCCATATCGGTATCCACTGCGGTGTAAAGTAGAGTGAAATGTTCTACGAAAGCATTGCCTATTTCTTGTTGCGATGTTGTCTGCCATCATGCGTGTCCACAGCATGTACTAGGGCTCTTCGTCAGCTTTTGTTTTCGTTGATGATGTGATACATCGATGGGCGTTTTCCTGCAACCCTATCTAGTGTTCGCGCCCTGACCACCGTACCTTCGCGGTGACGTCGCATCATGGATATAGTTTTGACGTTTGCTCGTTGTACCGCCTCTTGCCGCTTCGGAGAAGGCATTTGTTCGGCGCATTCCCGTAGCATCGTGAAATAGATGTCCATCGTCTGACGCTACCACACTGCCTGCTCACGACCACAAGCCATCATTGCACGGCGCAGCACCGGTTTGGCGCAACCCATCCACCAACTTAGGGATACGACCGAAGGTGCCGTTCGCAAGATCTCCAAAAATCTTCAATGACGTCTCGACAAGTTGGGTCCCGCAGGTGGGCGACGTTCATTTTCCAAGGACCGCGGCTACGCCACTCTTGCTGTCGCCGGAGGGAGATTGTACATATCAACGCTGTATGGTCGGTATAGGCTCTGCTTCCAGGACGTCAGCGTTAAGATTGCTTGTGACATGTATTCGGTCGAAACGGCTAGCGGAATGACTTGTTGTGTGGGTGAATCCAGGACGGAGGCCATGGACATGCTCCCAGATATCAACCAGGTGTATACTCTGCACCAACACTCGTAATTCTGGACACGGGGTACATCGAGGAAATTGGTCTTTCGGTGCAAGTAGACAATTAAAATTGCCGCCTTGGATTAATTGGTGGTGTCGACCTTGGAAGAGCGGGGCAATTTCGTCTGCGAAGAAGCGGGAACGCTCTCGCCTCCTGTCTGTACCGGACGGTGCATAGATGTTGATGAGTCGTACGTCAAGTACTGTCATTGTTAATCACTGTGCCGACGGCAGGTACAGTATATACACTGCCGTGATGTCTTCATTAAGAAGTATTGCTTAGCCGCTGCTAGTTTCGGTGGCGAGTGATATGTAGGACACGTACCCGTGCATGACAGGAAATTCATCGACGTATACTTCTTGTAAGAGGACGATGTCGATGTCCGCTGTTATAGCATGTCTTTGAGTAAGGACATCTTAATCTGCGAGCGTATATTATTGATATTGAAAGAAGCAAACCGATATGCTTGTCTCCGTTCCGTCACATGTGTATCGGCCATGGGAGTTTACACCGACTGCTGACGTACTGGCACGTTACGTGATCCCGTCCTGCCCGCCGTCGTTGGTTATAAGTTGAACTTTAGAGGGTCGCCGCCCCCGCCGTGTTGCCTGTTACGACTGTCGGTGGGTTCCCTTCACAATCATCAGCCCAGTATCCTTGGAACAAGTTTTCCTTCGGCCGGGGTCCGGCAACCCCGTCTCTATGTGGTTCCTTGTCTAATACTTGGTAGCGGCAGCGGACTGCTGGTTGTCGTGCGTTGTCAAGTCTTTCAGGTCGCTCTTGCCATATGCTGCTGGCGAGACGGTGGTGTTCTGGATGAGGAGTCTCAGGACCCTCTGTAAGATGGCCGTCTTCCTCGGTCCTTTCTTGATCGTCGCCCTGCATACGTATTAAGGAATCGTCCGACGGGGTTAGACGTCGTTTCTTACGCCATTTCGGAGACCGTTGCTTACGCGTATGCGTTACCGCATCCGAATGTGGGTAAGTGTTTCTGTAACCACTGCAGTCGGACATGAAGGCAGCCGTTGGCGATATTCCACTGTCGATGACCATTTCCTCGTCCGATCCCTGTACTGGTGGTATCGGCCGGTGCTGCTCGGTGGGGGCCGTCGCCACCGTCACCATGCACGTTTCCTCATCGGCCGTCGTCGGCTTTTCGACTGGCCTGTCCAGCTGTTGGGCGCTGCCACTGTTCGGTGGGGCGTCCTTCCGGAACATATTTCCATATGGAAAGGGAGAGACGTCGTCACAGGTGTTGCTACACCTTTCAGTATCTGTGCAATTCTTCAGTGGAGAAACGATGAGCAAACGTGACCTTCTTGACCACACAGTGAAAACGTTTTCGGCTGACCATCGTAAATGACTATCGCTCTGCAGCCTCCAATTGTAAGATAAGACCGCACACGTTTTGATAGCTCGATCCGTTTCTCTCACACCATTAAGTACCAGGTACGTGGTAAAGGTTGTCCATTTTTTTGCTATGTGGCTAAGTACCCATCCATAGGGTTGTAGCGCGTTAACCGCGATCTCAGCCGGAACCTCGAATGGCACCTCAAATACTCTGACAGTTCTCAATCTAAGTCCCACGTGATCAGTAGCTACCGTTCAGACATGGCCGTATGAATGTTTAAATTTAGGGCCATCTTTATGGTAGCGTACGATCTCGTCACACTCCATGTCGCTGATCAGTTTCACGTAGACCACACTGCTTGTGACAGAAGTGGATGCCAATCGTATCTTGTGGTTCAATTTTAATTTATTCACGTATAAATCGTTCTATTTCAAATGCCTTCGGTCGCGCAAATTCATTATTAAAACTGATATTGGTAGTAGATTGTCGGTACGAATGAACCGTTCTAGTTCGAAAGCGCAAGCACAAGCGAAGGCTAACACGAAGTAAACAAACACGTACGCACTAAGCACCGCGGCAGGGACGTAAACAGACGTCCGAGCCGCACGACTACGCAAAGCAGACTGCTAGGCAGGTAAGCTAGGCATTACACCACCACAGCACTATGCCTAACAGAGCTGCACGGACTACTTTAGTCCAATGCGCTCCGTAACAGAAACGTCAGTCCACATCTTCAGCTTATTTTCCCCTTCTTAGTTCGTCACTATTGTCGAGACACTCTGGTACTGTCGGCCGGTGTGGCCGAGTGGTTCTAGGCGCTTCAGTCTGAAACCGCGCCACCGCTACGGTCGCAGGTTCGAATCCTGCTTCGGGAATGGATGTGTGTGATGTCCTTAGGTTAGTTAGGTTTAAGTAGTTCTAAGTTCTATGGGACTGATGACCTCAGATGTTAAGTCCCATAGTGCTCAGAGCCATTTGAACCATGTTTTTCTCTGGTACCGGAATAGCACCCCAGCGTTGGACGTAATGGGTAAATTCTGCCTGTACTTCAGGTTTACGTGGTCTATAGATCTGACATGATGAAATTTTCCTTGAGACATATGGGTTGGGTTGGGTTGTTTGGGGGAAGAGACCAAACTGCGAGGTCATCGGTCTCATCGGATTAGGGAAGGACGGGGAATGAAGTCGGCCATGCCCTTTCAAAGGAACCATCCCGGCATTTGCCTGGGGAGATTTAGGGAAATCACGGAAAACCTAAATCAGGATGGCCGACGCGGGATTGAACCGTCGTCCTCCCGAATGCGAGTCCAGTGTGCTAACCACTGCGCCACCTCGCTCGGTGAGACATATGAGCCTCATCTTTATCTATTATAATGATGAAAGCTGAAGAAATGAATTACAATTTTTGTAATGATGGAAACTGAAGAAATGAATCAAAATTTTGTGCCATGGCCAGGGGAAAAAAGCTGAAGGAGTGAATTGAGGTTTGTGGCAGGGAGGATATTTGACTAGCGTAGTGTAAAGCATAGTGCCTAAGTGGTGTAATGGCTAGCATACATGCCTAGTAAGTAAGGAGATACTTAATTCATTTCTTCAGCTTTCATCATTATCGTAGATAAAGATGAGACTCAAATGTCTTGAGTAAAATTTTACTATATCAGGTCTATGGTCCAAGTACGGTTTCTCACAGCTGACTGGAATGTGATCCGACACGCCATTTTCTGAGCACCAGCGGCTCCATTTCTCTAGGTATGCCCTGTGCTTCACGGAGAGATGGTCACACACTTCGTGCCTCGTCATTGAGCCTTGCCTGCCTGCACTGGAAACGTCTCTGTTACCTGATCACTGTGTCATACTATTGTGCATTTTTGATGTACACTTCCAACAACGCAAAATGGACTGTTGCCGCGTTGTTCCTGTTCAAATGTGGAAAATGAATTACCGCGCAGCATTATTTTCTCAACAAGTTGCGCCAATTTTTTTTTCACCTCCTTTAGCGGCATCCTGCGGTACCGCGTTGCAATGATTCCAGTGTGTAGAAGAACTGCAAATAAACAAAATTTAATCACGTAACTTTTTATTTCTCGGGCCGATAATTAAGGTTTTATGACTTCTTCGTATTCAATTTCACCTGCCACGTATACTTCATGATTTTGGTTTCAGAAAGCGGATGGTGGTTTATACTGTTCAGCCTTGAGAATAATTTTTCGTAATTGTCTTTCAGTGTTAACTAAAATACCTTTAACTCGTGTTCTAAATGCCTTGTAATTTTTATAACTGTGAAAGTTACCTGACATGGTGCCCCTGCAGATTTTTCACGGCGGTCTGAGCCTACGATTGAGGTTCCCACACGTTATTTGAGTGGCTCTAAGACTAAGTACGTCCTCGACGGCGAGTGTTCATCTGTGACTAGCGTATCGTTGCTAGTGCCCTAGGGAAGGGCTGGTAACACCGATCTTATTCCCTATGTACATAAATGATCTAACAGGCAGGGTGAGCAGCAATTTACGCCTGTTTCCTGGAAGAAAGAAGGAAGAGTACAGTTTAATGTCCTTTCACGGTCAATAGACACGGGGCACAATCTCCTTCAGTCATCAAGGATGCTGAAGGAAGTCGACCGTTCCCTTCCGAAGGAACTATTCCGACATTTGCCTGGAGCGATTTCGGGAAATTGCGACAAACCAAAATTAAGATGACCGGACGCTGGTTTGAACCATCGTCCTCCCGAATGCAGGTATAATTCGCTAATCGTTGCACCACATCGACGCGGTTTGCTGGTGAAGCTGTCGTGTACAGGGGGGTGTCCTCGTTGGGTTAGTGTAGGAGCATTCAAGATGGCTTAGATAGACTTTCTAGTTGGTGTGATCAATGCCAGCTTGCTCTAAATGTGGAAAAATGCAATTTAATGCTGATGAGTAGGGAAAACAACACTGTAACTCTCGAAAATAGCATTACTACGATCCTGCTTGACATAGTCATATCGATTAAATATCTGGACGTAACGTTGCAAAGCGATATGAAATGGAGAGAACACGTCAGCCCAGCAGTATGGAAGGGAATGCTAGACTTCGTTTTATTGGGCGAATTCTGTGAAAGTGTGGTTCACCCATAAAGGAGACGGCGTATAGAACACCGGTGAAACCGATTCTTGACTATTGTTAGAGTGCTTGGGCTCCATTAAAGGAAGAAGTCGAAGTATTTCAGAGGCGTGCTGCAAGATTTGTTAGCGGTAGGTTCGCTGAACATACAAGTATTAACGGAGATGCTGTCATGAAATCAAACGGGAATCCCAGCAGGGAAGAAGACGCTCTTTTCGCGTGGCGCTCTTGCGGAAATTTACCCAGCCAGCATTTGTGGCCGACTGCAGAACGATTTTATTGCTGCCAAAATAGATTTCGCGTAAGGACCATGAAGATGACATGCCAGAAATTAGGGCTCGCACAGTGCCTTTCACAAAGTTCTTTTTTCCTCGCTCTATTTTCTAGTAGACCAGGAAACGAAATGACTAGCACTACTACGTGTATCCTCCGCCATGCACCGTAGCGGAGCATGTATGTAGATTTAGATATTGTCAAGTAAAATTGTTCTTAATATTTTTTCGATCAGTATTTCTTTTTATGGTACAATGCGTTGGGCTTTTGGTGCAACAGGGCTGGATGCCAAGTAGTATCACAATAATAATAATAGTAATAACAATAATTTATAACCATAATCATAAGAAGCCAACCATAAAACCTGTGTATCATAAAAAAGGATATAGAAATGGCACTGAACGGAAAAAAATAACTACGACACACAGGTTAAGTATTTCACTGAACTAATGAATGACCCTAAATGGCAGAGAGTTTTCAAGAAGCCAAGAGATCAAGCAAAAAAGTTAAAATCACCAGGCTAACTAGAGATCAAGAGAGAAATCCTGAAATACCTTGAAATCTTTATAACTCTGAAAGTTATAACGGTGGAACTGCGAGAGAAGATCGCATCGTAGCTTAATTGCCAAAGCTGGGCCGAATACGATAATATCATACAACACAATTGAGAGGCCAAAGTAATCCCAGAAGACTGAAACTACGCAGAAGAAAGGGAATACGCTCGATATTAATAATTATATAGCGATACCTTTACAGCATCTGTTAGATAGGACTTGTTCCAGATGGTAAACAATGTAGATTACCAAGTAGACTTCAGAGAGGGAAGATCAGATGCTGAACAGGTACTCAGTTTTAAGATTATCTTGGGGTACCAAGCGATAAAAAGCAGACAGATTGCGTGCATCTTCGTAGATTTCGAAAACATATGACTTTATAGAAAGACCATTGTTGATCCAAGAACTGGAAGAGATGGACCTCGACGAGAAGTCAGTGAATATTATCAAACAGACGCCAAATACAAAATCAAATTAATAGATGAGTTATCAGAATCCTTCGGGATTAGAACAGAAGTGAGATAGAGCGGTGGTATTTAACCACTATTCTCAGAATATTAATAGACAAAATTGTCAGGGAATGGCATAAAGACTTGAAGATACGGGGAGTTTATAAACTAAACTGTCTGATATTCGTTGATGATCTCTAAATCGTCACAGATAACACGGAACCTGCAATAAAGCAAATCGGCGTCCTGAAAGTGACAAACCAATAAGATGTGCCAAAAAAGAATGCAGCAAAATATGATGAAATCAAGTGAACGAACAAATTCAGAGCCTTGAGGAGACGACACAGTAGGCAAAAGGATAGATGAAGGAAGTTCACGAACAGTAGAGCCAAAAGACGACTACAGCATTTTGGAAGACTGGAATCGTCTACAATAAATCATTTAAAAGTAAGGCGTTACAGCGTGTTCTTCAAACCAGAATTCTTGTATGCATTAGAAACTTTGGCCATAGGCCAGGAAGATGCACTAGAGAGCATCAAGAAACTAGAGAGAAGAACTATCAGAAAAATCGCAGGGCCAGTAAAACAAAAGAAGGCTACAGATTCTAGAGTGGACAAGAGAGATACCCAACACAGTACATGACATGCAGAAACATCGACTGAAATTTTACTGGCATACCAAGAGAATTTCGGACACTCGGCAAACTGAAAGCTCTTGGAGCACACAGAAAACAGTAAGAACATGAAGTTGGTCACGTTGAGTCACAAAAAGCCAGAAGGATACTAGCAGAACAAACTCAGATAGACGAGACAGATAAACATTCAACCACAAAGTACCCAAGTGGGAAGTTAGGAAAGAAGTCAAGAAAATCATAACAGAAACAGCTTGGTGGGAAGAAAGGAAGAACTTAAATTTATCCATGTTATATGGAATGGTTAGAGGAATCCAACTGTATTGTAAATTTATGAAGTGATTTTTACTGCATAAGTAATTTTTTTACTAATATTTAAGTAGCCAACGCGTTCATCAGGTGCATTCCAGTTACAACTGCACTATGTTAATGTGAATTTTGAATATGTTTATTTTCTGTGTAGGAAAGTGAGGTTGTGTATCGACATACAGTCCTGTACCGAAAGATGTATGGATGTTAGTGTGTACATTAAGAGACTGAAACTAGTTTATCCTAGCAGTTAAGACTCTTAGGAATGATGTACACAACTGTATGTGGAAGTGTTGAGCTGGAATGTATTTGTCAGATAACTAAAATTTTCGACAAAAATGTAAGTAAATGCGCCAAATGTACACACTGAACTATATTTACCTTTCTGTACTAGATTGTACGCTGAGGGGATAAAAGTCGTAGAATAGCTCCTGATATCGTGTCGCACCACATTCTTGCCAGTGTAGTGTAACAACTCGACGTGACATAGACTCAACAAGCCGTTGAAAGACTCCTGCAGAAATATTGAACCAAAATGACTAAGGCCGTCCATAATTGCAAAAGTGTTGTCGGTGCAGGATTTTGTGCACGAACTGACCTCTCGATTATGTTCCATAAATGTTCGATGGGATTCATGTTGGGCGATCTGAGTGGCCAAATCATTCAGTCGAAGTGTCCAGAATGTTCTTCAAACCAATCGTGAACAATTGTGACACGGTGACACGACATTGTTGTTTGGAAACATGGAGTCCACGAATGGCTGCAAATGCTTTGCAAGTAGCCGAACATAATCATTTCCAGACAATGATCAGCTCAGTCTGACCAGAGGACTCGGACCATTTGATGTAAACACAGGCCACGCTGTTATGGAGCCATCACCAGCTTGCTTAGTGCCTGGTTGACAATTTCGATCCATGGCTTCGTGGGGTATGCGTCATTCTCGAACCCTACCATCAGTTATTACCAGCTGAAATCTAGACTCATCTGACCAGTCTGAAACCTGGTAATTAAGGAAGGCAGGATTGGGTTACGATTGTGGGCGGGGCCCGAATCAGTTAGGCCTATTAATGGTTTGCTTTGCAATTTCACTCATTTATTTTAATAAATAATTTTTGGTAACAAGCCTATGAGGTCGCAATCAGAATTTTAAGGCACGTAACCACAATCATGGCTGAAGGCCTTTAACGCGAAAAATGGAAATAATTTAAAATTCAACAAATACGTAAAATACAGACTGTGGTGTCACCGCCAGACACCACACTTGCTAGTTGGTAGCCTTTAAATCGGCCGCGGTCCGGTAGTATACGTGGGACCCGCGTGTCGCCACTGTCAGTGATTGCAGACCGAGCGCCGCCACACGGCAGGTCTAGAGAGACTTCCTAGCACTCGCCCCAGTTGTACAGCCGACTTTGCTAGCGATGGTTCACTGACAAATTACGCTCTCATTTGCCGAGACGATAGTTAGCATAGCCTTCAGCTACGTCATTTGCTACGACCTAGCAAGGCGCCATTATCAATTGCTGTTTATCTTGTGATGCATGTACCGTCAAGAGCTATGTTCACCACTTATGGATTAAAGTTAAGTATTCCAGCAGCTTCGTACTTTATTTACTAGACTCAACTCCTTTAACTGTTCCAGACCTCACGCCAGCCTGCGTGAGCTTAAACGCGTGCCTTTCGGCTTCACCTCATAGTGACTTGGCTGTCTTGCCAAGTCACAACACAGACAGCAATAATTTTGAAAAGCAAGCCAATGTGCTCTCAATCAGAAATTTAAGGCAAGTAACCATTATCACGGCTGAAGGCCTTTAACGCCCAAAATGGCAATCATTAAAAGAATTTAACAAACATACATAAAATACAGACAGCAGATAATTTTTGAAAACAAGCCAAGGTCGCAATCAGAATTTTAAAGCAAGTAACCACAATCACGGCTGAAGGCCTTTAACGCTAAAATCGCAATTATAAAAAAAAAAATTAACGAATATACTGTCAAACGGCTAATGCGATAACAAAAGTTAATTAAAAAACAAACAACAGATCACCAAACAGGCGAGACAAATGATGGTAACTACATAATTCTACAATAAAATAAAACACAAGGGCCAGTGACCAACGGTGCTCCAGGAATCGACCTCTGAGTAGGTCACACCAAAAACACTTTCGCGAGGGAAGAGAAAGGCAGCCAAGAGTTGCATGGTAACTCGGACTAGTGGCTGTCTAACGAGTGACTAATGATAATCTTGGTGAGGCTACCTGACATCCAACAAAACAAATGTAAAATTACGCCAAAGCGGAATCGGCGGTCTGGGCTCCGCCTGCAGAATACTGTGCTTAGAGCGCCCGGAAGAGGAAGGAATGACTACCACTGAGGTAGAAGAACGCCACCCAACCGACACACAAGAAGCTGTCAAAATTACACGCCTCGCCAGAGAGTGGTAGCAAGGCGAGGAAACGTACACTGCCGTTACATACACTAACCCCCAGGGCAAGTAACTGGGGCTGTAGCGGCCACAAGCCAGAAAAACACCGCTGGTTGAACTTAACAAAGTAAGGAACTGAGAATAGTAAATAGTAATTAGAAGCACAGGAAGGCTAATCAGATCCACCTTGCCCAGGTACTCCACTCGCTGCTTTTCGCCTCAGCGACACTACAAGCAGCAACACGAACCCAAGTCACTGGGGAATCGTGAGATTCCACAATGGTGGAGGTTTCTCCACGCGAATTGCAATGCACTCAATTTAATCATACAGGATTCGATTTCGACGAGGTCGTGCACCCTCGTGACCACTTCGATCTGGCAGTCCATACACGCCGCCAGCGGTCCCGGCGCGTGGTCGCTCTGCGCGGACCACGTCGCTCCTCGTCCCGAACCGAACTCCACACTCCCACCACACGGAAGAAGCCCGATAGTGCAGCAGAACAACATATCGATAAGCGCCGCTGCTGCCACTAGCGAACAGGCAACGCTTACGAAACCGAGTGGCGCCAGTGGGCACGAGAAGAAGACAAACAACGCAACCATGCCAACTGACGATACGGTCTGGCAGAAACCTACACACGGCACCAACGCGAGCTGCAGCACGGCTCACAGTTCACCGTTTTCCAGTCGTTTAGAGTACAATCGATATGGTCAAAAGGCCAGCAGACGCTCTGCACGCGATGTCGTGCTGTTAGCAAAGGCACTCGCGTCGGTCGCTTGCTGCCATAGCCCATTAATGCCAAATTTCGCCGTGCGCTTTCTAGCGTTAAAAGGTTTTTGCTTTTCGTATTTAACCAAATATAACATTGATGATGATAATTTATGGCAATGTTTGCCGACAAGATAAAGAATGCAACCTTTTAACACTAGATTGCGTACTCACGGCAGTTCTCCTTGGCCGTTTTTTTTTTTTTTTTTTTGGTGCGACTTGGAAAGAGAGAAAAATTAATGAATGATCGACGATGCGTCGGTTCTCGATTGTGTTCAGGAGACGTACGTATTGATTGCGTGAAAATAGTTTCTCAAATGACCTTTTAACCCGGATTGCTTTCACGCAATCAGACTCTTCAATGAAATTACCTAAGGGACCTATTTGAATAATAAAAAAAATGCAAAACAGTGAAATTTTGTAAAAAAAGTTGTCAGATCGGAAACTGAACACATTAATGGTCTCCCAAATACAATCGAGACACCGCGATAAAGAGTGAACCTGTAACAAAGTTCATTTAAACATAAACATTATTTGTGGTTAATTTAAAGAAAAGAATAAGCATAGATTTTCTGTACAGTGAAGCATCAATATATTCTCAAAGAACAAAGGCGTCAAACTATAAACATTAACAAATTTACAATGAATACAAAACTTACTTTTTTATGTTTTTCTCATACATGGAGCAGTTCAACAATCGCTGCTTTTGTATGTGTGATATTTTGTAAAAATTAAATGTCCTGGCGTGCGCGTAAGTATTTTTTATCGTCACTAGGTTTACAAAGGCGTTTTCTTTCTTGATGATAACGTGGTTTTTCACACTAAATGAAATATAACTTGTAGCGGTGCTACAAAACACGTCTTAACAAGTCGGCGACCAAAAATCAAAGGTAATGAAGTACATATTAACATATCGGCGACCAGAAGTACAACTAACTACACTCCTGGAAATTGAAATAAGAACTCCGTGAATTCATTGTCCCGGGAAGGGGAAACTTTATTGACACATTCCTGGGGTCAGATACATCACATGATCACACTGACAGAACCACAGGCACATAGACACAGGCAACAGAGCATGCACAATGTCGGCACTAGTACAGTGTATATCCACCTTTCGCAGCAATGCAGGCTGCTATTCTCCCATGGAGACGATCGTAGAGATGCTGGATGTAGTCCTGTGGAACGGCTTGGCATGCCATTTCCACCTGGCGCCTCAGTTGGACCAGCGTTCGTGCTGGACGTGCAGACCGCGTGAGACGACGCTTCATCCAGTCCCAAACATGCTCAATGGGGGACAGATCCGGAGATCTTGCTGGCCAGGGTAGTTGACTTACACCTTCTAGAGCACGTTGGGTGGCACGGGATACATGCGGACGTGCATTGTCCTGTTGGAACAGCAAGTTCCCTTGCCGGTCTAGGAATGGTAGAACGATGGGTTCGATGACGGTTTGGATGTACCGTGCACTATTCAGTGTCCCCTCGACGATCACCAGTGGTGTACGGCCAGTGTAGGAGATCGCTCCCCACACCATGATGCCGGGTGTTGGCCCTGTGTGCCTCGGTCGTATGCAGTCCTGATTGTGGCGCTCACCTGCACGGCGCCAAACACGCATACGACCATCATTGGCACCAAGGCAGAAGCGACTCTCATCGCTGAAGACGACACGTCTCCATTCGTCCCTCCATTCACGCCTGTCGCGACACCACTAGAGGCGGGCTGCACGATGTTGGGGCGTGAGCGGAAGACGGCCTAACGGTGTGCGGGACCGTAGCCCAGCTTCATGGAGACGGTTGCGAATGGTCCTCGCCGATACCCCAGGAGCAACAGTGTCCCTAATTTGCTGGGAAGTGGCGGTGCGGTCCCCTACGGCACTGCGTAGGATCCTACGGTCTTGGCGTGCATCCGTGCGTCGCTGCGGTCCAGTCCCAGGTCGACGGGCACGTGCACCTTCCGCCGACCACTGGCGACAACATCGATGTACTGTGGAGACCTCACGCCCCACGTGTTGAGCAATTCGGCGGTACGTCCACCCGGCCTCCCGCATGCCCACTATACGCCCTCGCTCAAAGTCCGTCAACTGCACATACGGTCCACGTCCACGCTGTCGCGGCATGCTACCAGTGTTAAAGACTGCGATGGAGCTCCGTATGCCACGGCAAACTGGCTGACACTGACGGCGGCGGTGCACAAATGCTGCGCAGCTAGCGCCATTCGACGGCCAACACCGCGGTTCCTGGTGTGTCCGCTGTGCCGTGCGTGTGATCATTGCTTGTACAGCGCTCTTGCAGTGTCCGGAGCCAGTATGGTGGGTCTGACACACCGGTGTCAATGTGTTCTTTTTTCCATTTCCAGGAGTGTATAAAGACTCTAGAACTTTCCTAACAAATGATAAATTGTTCTTTCTTCTGTTTCGCAGCTTCTTGCTATCAAGCGCTGCGGCAATGATTTTAAATATCTGCGCCCAGCGAGTCATAGTATTTAAAAGTACCTTTTAAACGCTGGCCGCGCGTCTTGGTGTAGGCGCACGTTATAAACAGATTTCGTTTCTTTACTCTTGCGTTGTCATGCTTAGTATCATTACAAACTACAGCTCGGTGGCTGTCCTTTCTCATATGCAAAATGTCTGAAATCCAATAATATCACAGCTTCTAGATAATTTGGTCACAAGTCTCACGTTGCGGTTATAGTACGCAGTGTTTCTTGTCTGATAGCACTGACAACTCCATGCAAAACTCTTTGTAGTTAAGTAAAGACCATCGGCCACTGCGTTGTCCGTGGTGACAAGTAATGCCTGAAATTTCGTATCCTTGGCATGCTCCTGATACCATGGATCTCGGAATACTGAATTCACAAACGATTTCCGAAATGGAATGTCCATGCGTCTAGCTCTAACTACTGTTCCTCGTTGAAAGTCCTGCGTTTCCTGTCGTGCGACCACAATCACGTCGGGCACCTTTCCAAATCAATCACCTGAGTGGAAATGACAACTCCGCCAATGTACTGCCTTTTTACACATGGTGATGCGCTGCTACCGCCATCTGCAGATGTGCATATCGCTATCCCGTAACTTTTGTCTCCCCAGTGTCTGTCAGTACATAACCTCACTGCCACACACAGCAGATGAACATAATCGCACTTCAGTTTAATATAATGTAAACGTAACTGGAATGCACCTGATGATGGCAGCATGCTTCGAAACGCGTGCTATTTAAATATTAGCAAACAAGTGACTAAAACAGTATAATTGTTTCATAAACAAAACATGGGAGAAAGTGCAAGGGTGCAAGATGAGCGTGCTATTTAAATATTAGCAAACAAGTGACTAAAACAGTATGAATTGTTTCATAAACAAAACATGGGAGAAAGTGCAAGGGTGCAAGATGAAACAAGTGTGACATTTAAGAAAATCTTACATCATGTAGACTCTACACGTGATCCGCTAGTGGCCTGTAGGTATATAATAATAGTAACAATAATAATAATTGACTACTGACTGATACATATTGTGTCCCTTACCACGAGTTTCAAACAATCAAGCCTTGTTATGAGTTCATACAGTTTATTGCTTCTGCGGAATAAGTTGCGACAGTCTTACCAACCCGAGTTTCCCAGTGCTAGGCAGGCGGTAGATTATTCGTTCGTGGTCTGCTGCCTCTACCGGAAGGTGCGCGTCGTCGTTAGAATTCGCCACCAGACAGCGCATAACACGACCATTTGGATTGCTCGTTGTGAGGACGGCCACCTACGACGATTTCTGTCTGAGGGTGGCCGCCGCTCGGCGCTCAATGCAATGCAGAGTGCTGCAAGTGCGCCGCAGAATAGCAATGAGTTTTTCCCCGGCGGACGAATAAAACCTTTACTTGCCCATGTCTCTCACGTCTGGCAGCTTTCTGACACTGACGCAAAAGACTTGGCGGCCGGAGACCTTCAGGCAGCAATCAACCTCACTATTGCGGCCGAAATAAGAGCATGACTGGAGTTGGAATTTGGGCTAGCAGCTTTCATTTTCACACAGCCGAAAAATGATTTTCAACCAAAGATAGCATTTAAATGATTACGAAGCAAAAACCTGTAACCACAGTTATGGCGAAGTTGATATTCTGATCTATCAGCATTTTTCTGCAACATTTTATTGTTTATCAGTGGACTGAAGTTCTTTTGAATCAATAAACACTAACGAAGTAGGCATATACCACGATGTTCTAAGCTATCTTCAGTCTACAACTGGCGCTATTTTGATTGATTCGCTTGCAGAAGAACTCCAACAAAGAATGGGTGAGCTCAACAGAGCAAGTAATAGAGTAATGCTGTACTACGTTAAGATTTGATTGCTGTACAGTCAATAAACAGAAAAGATGCTGTCAAGATGTAACAATGACGTCATTCAACCAGACGTCGGATGTGAGTTCGTAGAGTTACCGGAAGTAACGAGCAATTGTAAACAATACAATAAACAAAGGAGTAAAGTTGGACTTGAATTAATTTAGTGAACCGTACGCTTCATTCAGATTGGTCTCAGACGCTCTATTAGGTTACATAAAGTGATTACCATTCAGCTTGCCTTTTTTATCGGATTCGAGGTTCGCATTCTAGTCAGTGACATACCAAAAATCTACCACCTTATAATTACGATATAAACTCTGATCTATCTAGTGGCTGCAACCATACAAGAAACGAAAACAATCTCATACTCACTCTCCATTGCATGACTACCGTGTGCAAAATTCAGCAGCATTTTGCATTTAGGAAAACATAAAATGGTAGGTTAACTCATAACAAAATTTCTCATCAACATCGTTTCGTTGCAGATGACGAGCTACCTGTAATAAACAATACACAAATAATCCTGAGAAACCACGCAAACCGAGTGTAAAGGTACACTACTGGCCATTAAAATTGCTACACCACGAATATGACGTGCTACAGACGCGAAATTTTACCGACAGGAAGAAGGTGCTGTGATATGCAAATAATTAGGTTTTCAAGGCATTCGCACAAGGTTGGCGCCGGTGGTGACACCTACAACGTGCTGACATGAGGAAAGTTTCCAACCGGTTTCTCATACACAAACAGCAGTTGATGGGCGTTGCCTGGTGAAACGTTGTTGTGATGCCTCGTGTAAGAAGGAGAAATGCTTACCATCACGTTTCCGACTTTGATAAAGATCGGATTGTAGCCTATCGCGATTGAGGTTTATCGTATCGGGACATTGCTGCTCGCGTTGGTCGAGGTCCAATGACTGTTAGCAGAATATGGAATCGGTGCGTTCAGGAGGGTAATACGGAACGCCGTACTGGATCCCAACGGCCTCGTATCACTAGCAGTCGAGATGACAGGCATCTTATCCGCATGGCTGTAACGGATCGTGAGGCCAAGTCTCAATCCCCGAGTCAACAGATGGGGACGTTTGGAAGACAACAACCATCTGCACAAACAGTTCGACGACGTTTGCAGCAACATGGACTATCAGCTCGGAGACCATGGCTGTGGTTACCCTCGACGCTGCATCACAGCCAGGAGCGCCTGCGATGGTGTACTCAACGACGAACTTGGGTGCACGAATGGCAAAACGTCTTTTCGGATGAATCCAGGTTCTGTTTACAGCATCATAATGGTCGCATCTGTGTTTGGTGACATCGCGGTGAACGCACATTGAAAGCGTGTGTTCGTCATCGCCATACTGACGTATCACCCGGCGTGAGGGTATGGAGTGCCATTGGTTACACATCTCGGTCACCTCTTGTTCGCATTGACGGCACTTTGAACAGTGGACGTTACATTTCAGATGTGTTACGACCCGTGGCTCTACCCTTCATTCGATCCCTGCGAAACCCTACATTTCAGCAGGATAATGCACGACCGCATGTTGCAGGTCCTGTACAGGCCTTTCTGGATACAGAAAATGTTCGACTGCTGCCATGGCCAGCACATTCTCCAGATCTCTCACCAATTGAAAACATCTGGTCAATGGTGTCCGAGCAACTGGCTCGTCACAATACGCCAGTCATTACTCTTGATGAATCGTGGTATCGTGTTGAAGCTGTATGGGCAGCTGTACCTGTACATGCCATCCAAGCTCTGTTTTACTCAATGCCCAGGCGTATCAAGGCCGTTATTACGGCCTGAGGTGGTTGTTCTGGGTACTGATTTCTCAGGATCTATGCACCCAAATTGCGTGAAAATATAATCATACGTCAGTTCTAGTATAATATATTTGTCCAATGAATACCCGTTTATAATCTGCATTTCTTCTTGGTGTAGGAATTTTAATGGCCAGTGGTGTAGAAGCCGTTAGACAGGCAGCCACAACTGGTACTGGATTACGGGTTCAGGGTCAGTCGCTTAGTAATATAGATCGTTTCTGATTTGTAGAGTCGAGAGAACTCTTGCCATTTCAGACGTTTCGCGCGGATAGTTATATCAGCATTTGTTCAGAGCTAGACTATGGAGCGCTATGTAGTGAATTCGTAACTGTTGATGCAGATGACGTAACGCAGCGTGCGTCGGGTGACTCCTGTATCGTGAGCTGCATTTACAATTACGGGGTTTCCCACTGCACTTTGGTTCAGCACGGCGACGCCCATCGGTGATCAGCGGGGCAGCATCTCAGGCAGCTGTGAGTTTCGCTCGGGTGACAACACGTTGTTGCTGCTGCCAGCGCATTATTGCCTCTCGATGAGAAGCCTAAGAAGAAATATGTGTACACTGAAGGTCGAGCGTTCGTTTCTGACTGCAGTGACTCAAAATATTTAATTTCAGTCTTTGGGTTTAGTGCATTGTAGAGCGCGCTTATTATTATGGTTCTAATTTTAAGGCACTTGGAGGAGTTGGGATATTGGACTAGGGTATAAATACGTAAACAGTGGGTGGTCAGAGAGTACATGTCACTCAAAGCTCCAGGAACATATTTATTGTCTGTAAGTTAAAAATGGTTCAAATGGCTCTGAGCACTATGGGACTTAGCATCTGATGTTATCTCCTAGACTCAGAACTACTTAAACCTAACTAACCTAAGGACATCACACACATCCATTCCCGAGGGAGGATTCGAACCTGCAACCGTCGCAGCAGCGCGGTTCCGGACTGAAGCGCCTAGAACCGCTCGGCCGCACAGGCCGGTGTCTGTAAGTGAACCTTACGATACATGTGGTCGCAACACAACAAAAAATAAATAAGTAAAATGATGGAAGCTGCATGTATCGCAGATTTGAAATGGAATATTATAGAAACATGGATAGGTTTCAGAACTAAAATATATACACATGGTGGTCTCTGCTCAGAACAAACCATGAACCATACCAAGTGATATTTCAGCCTGAAGAAAATGAGATAATTTAAAAAATTACTAAACAAAACAGGTGTGCAGTGCCTAGATTCATCAGTGACCTTAACCCTGGATCATCAGTGTTCGTAGATTTCTCCCACTTCTACTATACGTGTTCCCGATACGTGTCAAATAAACATGTAGCGCCTTCTTGTTCGAATAAGCGCATTTTATAACTACGTGTCGCTGAATAGATGTTAGTATTTTTGATCGACTTAAAAGAACAAAATGATCAAAGCAAATCAGTTCTGCGTGTGATAGTGGTAACTTCATTTCAGTCCGTAGCTCTGCGCGTCAGATAGTGTGAGCTCGACCATCTATCAAAAGATGAATGTCCCGGGAAGCTGCTTACTTATTCAGGGGAGACCGAAGACCAAAGTCAAAGAGAATACTTGGATAATGGGGGTGTATGGAATCAAAAGAAATGGGGGTGGGGAAGAGATAGGATGGAAATAATGACAGGACAAAGCAACAACGCGACGGCGAGAGATGAAAATTTGTGCCGGAGTGGGCCTCGAACCCGGATGCTCCGCTTTCTTTTATAACGTTTAATTTATTTCATTGTATTTTTTAATGTATTTTTAATTTGTATTTCCTTTGTACCACATCGAAAATGCATGCACATATCACCACATCGTGCACTAAGTAAACAAAACACATAGCTCGGTACTTTCCTACACCGAGGTAATTAATATATATGGGAAAACGAAAAATGTGCTTTGTACACGATTCAGAAGGGTGCGTCGCTACTCTCATTACTCTTCATCATTTAGCTATGTATTCACTCATGTCGTATGTAATTCCACCGATAATCGGACATGTTTTTGTCAACTCAGTCAATGGGTATCTTCTCCAACATGTTGATGATCCAGCTGCGTGGAGGGTCGCGTAGGGCACTTCCTAAGTAATTAGAAAAATACTGTCTATATCTTGGGTACCGTACAATCTTGCTATAACGTTCTTGCAGGTAGTTCCAAAAGTCCAATACATCTTTAGGCCCATCGCGAAATAAATATTGTACTGCGTGCCCACGGACCAACGTGACTGGGTTGGTTTTGGTGCGCAGGAGATATTGTTCGTCCGGAAATAGCAGAAGCCTAGATGTGATATGTTCCGGGATCAGTCGTAAAAATTACGACAAAATTTGTTGCACCAAGCGCCGTACGTCTTCTGCCACGCCACATCTGAGACGGTGCACGTCCGTATCCGGTACTCCGGAGTCTGCACATAAGGGTGAGTCCACCATATTTATCTTGTGGAGGCGTGATCGGGTGATCTGTTTACCCTTGGGTGTGATGTACCATGTGGATCGGACGTCTGTATCCAGTATAACCGCGTGTATCGTCCGCCATACCACATTCCAACTAACGTGAGGGTATTCGGCCGCTTCGATGTTTGGTGGGCGCCTCCTTTGTAGGACGCGATGTAGAGAATAATTATAATTAAACTTCCAAAACGCTGTAGAAATAACACCACTGATCAAAATGACGTCAAATTGCAACGGAATATTATGGAGAAGGGGGAAAACGAATGGCAGAAGAAAAAATGTAGTGTGAAAATTGATCAATAGATGGCGCTGTGTGTGTCAGAATACGAAAATGAAAACACCTGTCATGTACACGACCCATTGATGTTTGTATAAACACGCCGGGTACACGGCTTTTCCTCCTTTCGTGTCCGTGACGTTCTCCATGACTGTCTCAATGCAAGATCGCGCTCTGCTTGTAAACTGTCTTACAAGAATGATCACTGTGCACACGTCGCTCTGCAGAAGTTCCGGACACTGAAGGGTTTGAAAAAAGGTGTTGGTCCGATGACTGGAGAAAATTATTCGGAAATTCGAAAAGACGGATTCTTTTGGTGTGCAACCTGCTAGAGGGAGGAAACGAATTGATTCTACGTCAGTGGAACCAGTGGCCACAGCAATGCAGGAGGAGACGAGTGGTGGTGTGCAAACGTGTAGTTCACGGAGAATTGCCCTAACATTGGACATACAAGTGAGCACGGTGCGTAAAATCCTACGAAACATCCGTATTTGCTACCCATTTAAAATTACCCACGTGCTCGAGTTCCTTCCTGTTGACCTGCCAGTAAGAGACACCTTTGCTTTAAAATTTATTGCTCGCATGGAAGTGGACAATGATTCGCAGTGGAAGATTTTGTGGACAGACGAAGCCCACTTCCATCTGGCAAGATATGTCAATACGCAGAACTGTCGAAATTAGGCAACGGAAAATCCATACGGAAATCAACCAGTACCACTTCATTCTGAAAAGGTCACTGTGTGGTGCAGCTTTACAACATCTTTTATCATAACGCCATATTTTTTCGAAGAGAGAGGTGCTGTACCATCACTGGAAGCGCTATGAGTGTCTTTTGCGCAACCACGTCATTCCAGCTCTCCAACAGCGTGGATGTGTGAATAGAATCATTTTTAAGCAAGATGCCCACCTCCGCAAATTGCAAAACCAGTTAAGCAGCTGCTGAAGCGGCATTTCGGAAAAGCTAGAATTATGGTAGGACATGTTCTGAGGCATCAAGGGATCACCAATTTAGTATTGGAGGGCAGCGTGGAGGGTAAAAATCGTAGGGGGAGACCCAGAGATGAATATAGTAAGCAGATTCAGAAGGATGTGGGTTGCAGTAGGTACGGGGAGATGAAGCAGCTTGCACAGGATAGAGTAGCATGGAGAGCTGCATCAAACCAGTCTCAGGACTGAAGATCACAACAACAACAACAGAATTATCAGCCGTCATCTTGCTACAGACTGGCAGTCCCGATCACCTGATCTTAATCCGTGTGACTCCTAGTTGTGAGGCTATCTGAAACATGTTGTGGTCAGTGTTCCGACTGAAAACTTAGCTGCGTTGAAGGCACGCATTGCGCAACACATTCTGAAGGTGACCTCGGAAACACTTCCATCAGTTGTGGAACATGCTGTTTCTCGATTTAAACTTGTTGCAGAAAACGGTGGCCAGCGTATTAAACATGTTTTGTGCCAGTCACACGGAAATTAATAATCCGACTTGATTTTGATTGATATTTTTATGCGGTTTTTTGCTTACGTGCAATTAAAAACTGATTTTTCCCATCCGATGTTGCCGTGGTAGATGGGTTTATGTAACTAACAGTATCACATCTGTACACCCATGCACACTGAGTAGTTCAGTTTGTTTAACGTGAAACGTACTCCTTAGGGCACTGTTATATGATTCATTTATCACTTTTAGTGGACCACTATTAAATTATGATGCTTTCAGCGCCATCTATTGCTACATTTTGTAACTATTTATTTTTATTCTGGCATACATTTTCCCCCATCTCCCAAAATATTCCGTTGCAACTAACATCATTCTGACCAGTGGTTTTATTTCTACAGCGGTTTGAAAGTTTGACTTTAATTATAATCACCCGTGTATCGCGCGCCGTCGCCTGTTTCGTCGGTGGTACTGCGATACGGACATAGCTGTATTCAATGTGAAAGTGCCGGAGGTAGTAGAAGGATGGGGGTTTGTCTTGTTTTGTCATTACAGGCGTAAGGGAGGACGGATAAGACCCCAACAGCAAACCACGCAAACTTTCCGAGTGGTGGCACCACAGTTTGATGTGCGAGTTCACAAACAGGGCCACCGCTCTGTCATGGACATGGACTAGGCCAACACCTCCCCTTTCTGGGGGAAGGATCAGCGGATTATAACTGACTTTGAATAGCATGCCTGTACTGACGTAGGCTCCGAATTATGCTAATGTATAGTACGTCGAGCCATCAGTACTGGTACTGAAAGAACATGCGCTGTGTGTGGAAGGCGCTATGCGATGTAAAATTTGACGATGTGTGGAGAATGTCGAGGGTCCGCAGACGAAGGTTGGAGAACAAGACCCGAATTTGTTGTAATAAGCGCCGGTAATTAATGACCGCTGTGCGCGTTATGTCCTCATGAAACTCTACTCCCAGACATTTGATAGTATCACTAAGCTGTGGGGGGTCGACATACGCTGGGATCAACCTGTCTCCTACGGCAATGGCAACCGATTTGGTGTCGTTGAAGCAGCTTCTTGAAGCCACACCGTATGTGGTAATCCATTCTAGTGCGCTGGTTACATCGTTGGTTGGTGGTGCGATTGCGGAGCACGAGATCCAGGTGGTCAGCATACGCTGTACAGCGAAATGTGTGTGAAGGCTTCAGAGGAGCGGTTCCAGTGCCAGAGCGTAGAGCAACGTCGATAGGGGGCAGCCTTGACGCACCGATCTTAAAATAGGGAGGGACTGCATGAGTCGCCCGTTAACGAGCACCTTGGAGGCCGCCCCCACAACAGACACATCACAACGTCTGTGAACTGCGGTGGGGACAGCACGTGTTGGAGAACAGACCTCAGATCCACTCGATCGAAAGCTTGGCTAAAATCTAGTGATGACAGCGTTCCCAGGATGCGGCGTGCCCTTGCTAGGGCTATTATGCCACGGTATCGACACATTTCTGTGTGGGTGTTATTGATAGCCAGAATGTCATTGATACCTCCTAGGGAAGCGTGAGATGACGTGAGGCAGGGTCTCTTTTATACGGTTTGCTAATAATTTAGTGAATATCTTCCTGTCGCAGTTGACCGGTGTCAGCAGGCGATAATCATGTATTCGAGCGCCACTTTTCGGTTTGTGAATCGATATAATCATTCCTTCTACGGAGGCTGCGGGGAACGGCACCACAGGGGACATAGACTCCAGACAATTTGTAAATCCCGTGGGACAGTGCCATAAACCAATCGTGAGACTCCTGTCACCGTCGTCGGGATGGAACATAGAGCAGAATAAAGCCCTTCGTAGTGGTCGAAGAAGACTGCACCAATACCGCGTTGTGTGATGTGCCTACAGTCGTCCGCATTGATGATGACCTGTATCACAGTTCTCGTTCTCGAATTTCGTGACACATGGTGGGTCGTTCCATTGTGAGTGTGTCGTGTGTTCGCGCTCGGACGATCTTCCTTTGGAGGTGTCGGCGCATATGGACTACGATCTGTGCCTTCGCACGCTGTACTGTCATCTGTCGTTCCGGTGTGTTGGGCAAGGAGGCACATTCGTGAACAACAGTGTAATAAAACTCGAGGATCTACCGCCTCCAAGCAGCGGTCTCAGGACCATACGTAATCAGGGTTCTCTGTAGGGTCGATTTGGCGCAGTTTAACCATCAACTGATGGTTGTAGGATACGTCGGGAAGAGGCGGACGCACGAGCTCCACGTGTCCTCGATGGGGCGTCGACAATCCGCAGAAGTGGGATGAGCAAGGTTTAACCGCAAGGGATGCCGGCTGCGACGAAGAGTGACAGCCCATAGCCCTCATGATCAGAGAAGGCGACTAGCTACACCGCGTCGCTCACTGTTGCTCCGAGAGAACAGGAGACGTAAATCCTATCAATGCGGCTGCACGAGTGACTCGTGAATTGAGTGAATCCCCGTCGATTTCCTTGGACATGTTCCCATGTATCTACCAACTGGAGATCGCTGATAAGTGTCCCAAGATCGGGGCACGGTGAATGACGTGTCAGCTGATCTTTAGGTGCTTGGGTGCTATTAAAATCGCCCCATAGTACCATGTCATCGTGCCTGCCCTGAAAAAGCGGTGCTACTCCTTCCGCGGATAAGAGCGGTTGGTCGCGACAGCGATTCGCTCCGGAAGGGGCTTACACATTGATAAACTGGACCCCTAGCGCCATTACGCCCCTTCCTCTAGCGTCGAGGCCCTCCCTCAGGAAAACTGCGACACGACTGTTAGTTGGCGTGGAGTGGGACACCGAACGGTATAACCATACATGCAAGAGAAATCGTCGACGAAGGCTTCTTCGAGAAAGACAATGTCAACGTCTGCTGCACTGAACATGTCTTGGAGCAGCGACAACTTCGTAAGTGTCCGAATGGTGTTAACGTTGTTAGTCGCTAAGCCGTGGGTCTGTAGATCGTCTCCTGCAATGGGGGCCGCCGACAGCGTCGCCGTTAACGCTGGGGCCTGGAATCTGCAGGCCGCGTCTGCGCCGTCATCTGCTGCTACTCGGGAGGGTCGAGGTGTGGGAGGAGAGACCCCTTTACTCATCCACCATAGCGGGCGTAGAACCGTCTTCAATGTCGTCCGCCCAAGGTCCGTAAGTTAACCGTGGCTGTGGTAGGACACTTTTGACTTAGAGACCAAGGGTGAACCCACAGGTGTTTTTGGTTGTGTGCCCTTTGTGGGCGCTGTGCTTGTGATCTGCTGGCCTGAGATAGCGGAAACGTGTGTATCGAAATCAGGGAAAGTAACAGGTGAGGTCTATCCTGCGTCATCCATTTTTCCCGTCTCATCGGCCGTCCGGTCGTCATCTGTAGAAGACGTCCGCAGGAGGCAATCATATGAGGGTGTGCGACGTCGCTTCTTTTCACGTTTCCTCGGTGACCCCTGTTTGCGGACGTGGGTTTCTGTGTCCGAAAGTGTGTGTGGTTCCCACACCGCATCTCACTCAGGGAAAAAAGCAGAGGTCGGTACAACACTACCGTCGAGTTGCATTCTTTCGTCGGAATCTTCTTGTTATGAGTTGACGGGCGACTTTCTGCAATCTCTGTGGACCCTTTAATGGTGTTGGTCAACCCAGGACTTGCGACTGGTGTACATTAAAACGCTCCCTGTCTTCCAAGTAGACTATCATCTGCCTTGACTGTCGACCGTGTCACCCCTGCGTAATTGAGTGGGAGGGCCGTGAGCGTAGGATGTGATGCCGTGTCACCTAATGGGATTTGTGTAACCTGACGTTCAATACACGTACATGACCCTCCTTACCGCAACCAGAACAAGTACGAGGCTATCCATCGTACATTACGATTGCTCGACATCCACCTACGACTAAGTAGGATGGCAAGTTTCATATCAGCGCCCGCTCCGCTACAGAGTGAAAATCTCATTCTGGAAACATCGCCAAGGCTGTGGCTAAGCCATGTCTCCGCAATATCCTTTCTTTCAGGAGTGCTAGTTCTGCAAGGTTCGCAGGAGAGTTTCTGTAAAGTTTGGAAGGTAGGAGACGAGGTACTGGCAGAAGTAAAGCTGTGAGGACGGGGTGTGAGTCGTGCTTGGGTAGCTCAATTGGTAGAGCACTTGCCCGCGAAAGGCAAAGGTCCCGAGTTCGTGTCTCGGTCAGGCACACAGTTTTAATCTGACAGGAAGTTTCATATCAGCGCACACTCCGCTGCAGAGTGAATATCTCATTCAGGATGGCACGTGTTTCTTTAATTAAATTTAATTTTTCGGACGCCGTTGAGGACGTGGTACGTCTCGAAGGTGTCCATTTTTCGGCCACGTGGCTAATTACCGTCCCAGAATGTTCAAATGTGTGTGAATTCCTAAGGGACCAAACTGCTGAGGTCCCTAGACCTACACACTAGTTAAACTAACCTATTTTAAGAACAACACTCACACCCATGTCCGAAGGAGGACTCGAGCCTCCGGCGGAAGGGGTCGCGCAATCTGTGATATGGCGCCCTAAACCACGCGGCCACTCCGCGAGGCTACCGTCCCACGCTGCCGTAAAGCCCTTCGAACGGCAGTTCGAAGACTCTCAGTGTGCGTAATTCTAGTCCTGCTTGGTCAACGGCAACCGCCCCGATGTGACCTTCAGTGTATTTGAACTTGAGAGACTTCTCTAGAATGATTGCCGTAACCGCCTCGGCCATCCGGACACGTTTTCCGGCAGGCTCCATATTCGCAACTTCCCGATCGCCGCACTGCAACGACCCCTGTCCATCCAGATCTCTGATTTCCGTAGGATTTTGGACGTTGCTTGCGCATTCGCACTTGAACTTTCTCATGAAACAGCCTTCGCACCCATAGAATTATAGATATCAGTGGTGTCTACCACTCGTACCTGTAAAAAGAATTACTACCGTAATTCACTCCTTCAGATAAGTTAGTGCGCTCGAGCGACCAACTATTTAGTTGCACGTAGCGAATGGGCAACCTATCAAGCAGCAATAGACGTAAACTGTAATGATGGGGGAGATAATGATGGGAGTGAAGTACAGACTAGATACGTTTCAACAAGTTACAAATATTTATATGACATGACGCTTTAATGTACCCGGAAAGTGAGAAGTCTATAATGCAGATTAGATTTGAATGTTGTGATGAAAGTAATGGTCAGGACACCAGCGTTTCCATCCAGCTTTTCGGAAGAAAGTCAACCCGATACATCAACAGTACACTCGTACAGTTAATGAGGTCATAATTTGATACACAAGATTCATTGCAGGATTTACGACTGCGCACAGTTCTCAATACGAAACATTATCGCTGAATGGCATGTTTGTTCTAACTGCGTACAAGCAGGTGCTATAAGGCTCTAGTTTTCCAGTCTGAAGGATTTTTTTGAAACTGAGTGTACGCATAGCGCTCTCCATTAGCGGTAGCGCTATATTTACAATAAATATTCGTGCACTCCCTCTCCAGAGGTAAAGGTATGTCAGTCGATTTATACGTTTAAGAGCAATCACCTTGAGCAGCACACACATCAGGCAAAAGCGAGGAGAACTACTGAATCCGATACTCTATGGTCCCACAGTTGTCTGCATCTATTGTAGGGTTCGTGGCGATTGACTCACGTAGTGAACACAGCAATTGAACGCTTAGACACATATTCAGGTGAAAACTGATAGTCCTGTATCAAGGCACATTATCCTGCTGAAGATCCCACCCTCCGAAGGAAAACAATCCGTAAATGGGCTATGGGTTACTCCTTGCTAGATCGGTGAGTTGCGATTTCCAGATTAATTTATTGTCTTATAAAATCCCATGGAAACAGCATTCTCGCCGTAACAATGAACCCAATCATCTTGTGTACCTGTAGAAGGAGTTGCAGTATATCTACTGACCGAGATTTCTTGTGTACATGTCGAAGTCTACCCGTCCTATCACGTTTTCCGTGACCCTTGGCTACCCGCCACCATGTAATTTCAGAGAACTTTCGATCCCGACGAGCAAAAGCACTGACTCTTGTTCGGTACAAAGTTGTCGGAATGGATATGAAACCATTTGTCTGCTTTAGTGTCTCATACGTAGGTTTAATGAATACTAGCTCCAGCTGCTAGTTCAAGACTGATTTCGGCTTTTATACCGAAGCCATTTGCTAGTGAACCTGAAAACTCTTCTGTGATAAACAATGAGTTGTTCCACCCTAGCATGTTAGTTCACGCGCCATCGGAACGCACTTTCATCTCCTACTTTAGTGGCATGTAGAGACGCAAAGTGGCTATTCACAGTGTTCCCATTAGTCATTTGCGATATTCTTGTACCACAGAGCCTGCAATTACTACGTAGATGCAACCTTTTCAGTACTAGAGCTCCAATTCCTCTTTCTCCCCCCACCCCCACCCCCCTGCCACCACCCTCTTCTTGGGTTTGAAATTCTTACTGTTGGGATGAATCTCTTCCTTTAGCGATGACCGTAATAAGTGAAAGACGTACGGATGTCCTCTCGGACGTCCACATACCAACTACGAGAAAATTTCTTGGCCTTGTCGTAAGGGACTTTGGCATTTAGGTGAAAGATACACTTTAATGTGCATGTTAAAGATTCGGCTTGACCACGCTTTAGCAGTGCGAAGAACACCAGAATTTAGGCGTTTCGAAGGTGTAGCCGTCATTCTCAGAATAACCGTAGAAGGATCTCCAAAAATGACCAATATGAAACATATTCAAGAACAACCATGGGCTCATATCCTTCAATCATAAATTGGAAAGTTATACTCATTTTTCAATATACAGTAGTTTCCTTCTAGGTCAACGCACTGTCTCCAACTTTTTCCACTGAGAAGATTCCATCGTTCACGTATGATTATTACCGAATGTGCTCAGATCACCTTCCTACGGCTACTACGATTTCTACATTGGTCACAAAAAGTCTTCCAGTATCAAATTTCTACATGAATGCAGGTGAAACTGAGATGGTGATAAATCAACAAATAGGATGGATGTTCCAAAGGTTTATGCTTAAGATCCCTCACTTTTAGCACTGTCAAAACAACTTTCTGGACATGTTGGTTGCCTTCATGAAAGATGATTTTGTTCCTCCTTCGCCTTGACAGCATGTAAGACTAGGAATGTTCGGAAGAGAAAATTTCCCTGAGATACGTCGCAGTCATTATCAGCGATGACAACCAATGGCAATATCTTTCGCCACGAGCTTTCGTTCGTTCAGCTTAACGTCGTAAGTGACAGCACACGATAAATGGTACGTGAATACAATGTCGTATGTGTTAGCAACTACTACTTTTTCCATTTAAGTATTCAGTCAAAAAATGGTTCAAATGGCTCTGAGCACTATGGGACTTAACATCTGAGGTCATCAGTCCCCTAGAACTTAGAACTACTTAAACCTAACTAACCTAAGGACATCACACACATCCATGCCCGAGGCAGGATTCGAACCTGCGACCGCAGCGGTCGCGCGGTTCCAGACTGAAGCGCCTAGAGCCGCTCGGCCACTCCGGCCGGCAATTCAGTCAAAATCATGGCTACAATAAGTGGTAGATGCATTACTATGTAATTTTGAAGTGACATAAGAGCCTAAAGATGCGGTGTGCTTTCGATATCATCTCGACTGCTAACAAATGGGCAAGTTTGATAACAAGAAATGCCACTTCGCACTGTAGGTTGGGCGCCTAAGATTATTTGGGACCTCTTTCAAGCATTGGTCACCAAAATTTAAACTGCCTTGATATAGTTTACTCGAAAATATTATTTATTCATCGAAAAAAATTGCACAGTAATAATATGCGTTATTGTCAGCCACCACCTTTAGACAGTATTATTGTCTTTGAAGTGCACTAACGGTTTACTGTACTCGTATACTGTAGGTTATGCGACATCGTAACTTCATTTAGTTGAAAGATAATTTTGGGTTTATTTTTCACATTAATTTTCTCTTATATTATGTCAAAAACTGCACAGATAGTATAGCTTTAATGAGTAGGGTCTAATAATCATTATACGATCCTTACACCTCTTCGACGGAAGATAGTACAAGACAGAAGGGTATTTGTGGTATAGGTTCTTTTACAACAATTCTTCATTTAAACCGAATGACTGTCACTTTATTTCATAGTGGCCTCAGTAGGCACTGTAACTAATACACTTTCGTCTACGAATACAAGAGATCAGCAACAATTAAAATAGTTAGTATTGAAAAACCAAAATGAAGCATCATAGATATTATTGGCATGTGGAAGGAACACGACAATGGGAGAAATTTTAAAACATATTCAATACAGTCTAGTCTACACTGTAAATAATTTCACAACGCCCTTATTATTATATCTGTTGTATGAAAACCGTGATTTCGGTTCATGGCGATTCAATTTGCGATTATAATGTACCGGTGTAACATATGGAGGCAAATCTGTTCGTAAATGGTAATGTGAAGTTACCGTCATTGCGATCTAGACTGTATTAAATATTTGCTATTGAGTCACAGTATTGCTCCTACAAACGTTATCTTAAGAATTAGACGAACAATCAGTCAATTTTAAATGACAGAAAGCATTTTATTGGCCTCAGTTGCAATGGATACGTCGGGGGAATTGATTTTCAGCGCAGACTATGGACTAAGTATTCCGGAAGTTATTTATGAGCCAGGCCCATTCCAGGCAATACGGTTGTTGTGGAATGCAATGGCATAACTAGCGATTACACTACGCACCAATTTCAGGAATACGGAATCGAGATTTTCCTCTTGGGCGCACGCCTGCTTGGAAGTTAATTCCTCGCTGTATTAAGGAGAGCGTTCCATCGCGCTGTACTGACCATTACTGCGTTATTACAATCTGTTCCACGTCGATGGGACTCACTGTTTTGCTCTCAACGGTACATGGCGGGTGATGCGCTAGTCCAGCATCATAAGCCGAGGATTCGGATGGTCTGTGGCCCATCTGGCATCTGGCACGAACCGTTACTCTTCTGGCCACCGGAGGTGAGGGCAATGACCAATCTAAATGGAAAGAACACCGATGGTCTAAGTTTCTGTAACAATTCTGCCTACTTAGAAGTCGAGGTAAACACAGAGCACAGAATAATACACTGACGGAAATGGAAAGTGTTATACCATGTAGCACCAGTACGATACTTGTTAAAGTTTGTGAATATGTTCAGCACATGGACAGCCGATGTGTACCATCGACATTAGACTGACGTGTGACCCCACAAGTTCGTTTAGAGGAATGTGTCAAGTTTCATCACATATGGTAGTCCTCTGATGACGGAGAGGTTTACCGTTAACGATCACAAGTAGACACTCCTTTAAACCACATACGGAATACGAGTAGAACGCAGGCTATGTCACGTGACTCATGCATCCGGATAGAACGCTGGAAAAAAAATTGACCTGCACCGATTTCTCCTACTCTAGAATGAATTAGTCAACCTTTAAATCGTACCTCGTTACAGCTCTTTCTCAATCGGTCAACCGCTCCACTCTCTGGTATCCTATAACGCAGATGCAAGTAAGTTTAGAGGTGAAACGATCTGTGTACTCCTCAAAAGCACCAAGTACAGTAGTCAACTCGCGTGTATCACTGATACCTCAGTAGACATACAGTATAATATTGACTCAACGGGAAAAAATGACCACCTCCATGATTACCCTTCGTTTCGATGTCAACGTTTTCTCGCATTCCTTTTGTTGGCGCATACTTGATCCCATGTACAAACTGTTCGGTGTGAACCAGAAAATACACAAGTACTTCCTCAATTTCCCGGCATTTAGATATATAATCGATCAGTTTATACCTATTTCGTAGACTTTTTTTGCAATTGTATCGATTTTATGTTAGATCTGTCCATGCGATCACGGCGTAACCGCTCGGTCTGCGTTCTAAAATTGCCTGTAAATTTAACACAGCTGCCAACACCTAGCCCAAATACACTAATCGGGAGGCGTAATATAGCACTGTACTCGATTATATCCAGTCACCTCCACATTCAGGGAGCCTCTGCTCTATTTTCTGCATGTCTATGTATATGCAGGCCTAAAATAATTTACAGTCTATATCTTGTGAATTATGTTGTCTTAGCGATCGGGAGGCTACTGCTGCGTGATTGATATCGAGAAGTACGGCGAAAATTGTATAAAGTTAAGGCGAAAATACGAGTGTTCTTATAATCGACGAGTCTGGAGATGTCTGTAGAAATGCGAGCAAGAAAGCGGTAACAGTAAAGCTTTTGTGCCGAGGGGAAGCGAGCCTGTCTTTGGACGTCAGTTCTGAGACTGACTTCGGTTCGCTGATGTAAAGGGGATATGAACTGCATGTTTACAAGATCGATATGGTACTCGGTGATATATTCCCTGGTTGGAGGTCGGTTTGACGCTCCAGTATTCTTGCGAGTATGATATGTATTTGATGACCTGTAGACAACTTTTGCGATGTTTAGTTGTCTGTGCAAAATGGTGATCAGTGAAAAATAGTTTATTACCACTGAGTGTAGCGTCTGTAGAAAGAAACAACAGGTTGGGGGTGTATAGATTGAGGGAACTGTCAGTGCAATTTAGCAATCTTTGCAAAATAGCGACAGAAAGCCCCAGAAAGAAAAGATGAATGGTGCTTCGATACCTACGACGTTAGTAATTCGACTGGTAAATTCGATAAGAGCCAATGAGAATGCTCGATTGATTGTGGTGGGATATAGGAGTGGTGAGAACATTTGCGTATGTTGAGAGCAGGAAGGTTATCACGTTATGTCTGGGAGGAAGACTGGATTCGGTGATATTTTGGTTAACAGGTTCTGGGCACTATAAAATTATGGAGAGCTGGACTTGGCTGATATTTTTTGTTTTGTTTCACAAAGCGATGTGACATAAGAATAACAATGAGAATGTTTTAGATGGCGATGTGTCACTCACGCTGGGACGGGTACGTGCAGTTGAACGCGTGTGTCAACACACTCTATGCTATTCTGCCTTCAATGGTAAAGACAAGTGGCGCCTGGAGATGCCTCGAATATGAGACTGGCGTGAATGCACTTCGGAATGCTACGACAGTATAACCGTGACTGTATAGAGGCATGCAACTTTCACCAGTGTTCGCAACACCGCACCGACTCGGGGACTGTGACGGAGAGCATGAGACCCGTGCTGTGGCTGCCTCACTTCACGGGGGTTGTGGCACGCACAGCCCTAATTGGAGTTCTGTGAATGCTTTGACAGCGGATGGCCATGTCGACCGTACGTGCGATTGCGTCATCATCGGTGTCTGGTGGATAGGAATTTCTCAGGTGTTATGTATGAATGGGGGTGCAGCCACCTCATGCTTGCGGAAGCCGAGCAGGGGCTTGTGCGCGGTTTGACATCTGACTGATGCGTCACTTATCGCTACCTCCTGTGTACTCTACTGGACAGGGGGCGGTGGACTGTGCTTGCGCGCGTTGATTACATTATTTCGCAGGCGGCTCTGTAGGCTATGCTATGTGCTATTTGGACAGCTTACGAGTAATGAGCGTGTTTGCAGAAATGTGTACTGCATTATTTAGGAGCACTTTGCTATTGTGTACTGAAATTAGGAGTTGTTTACACATCTGTGGGCTGTGCAACATGAGCCCAGGCACATCTGGGTGGGTGTTTTTGATAGAGTGATAAATATACTCCATGCCTAAATGAAAAGTACGGAAATAGAGTGCAGTCAATCCTTACTCTCCCCAGCAACCCAGAGCAGGCTGAGTCGTCTTGCCACCATTTTCCGTAATCATCTTGGTTTATGTCAGGAAACGGACGACAGCATCCTCTGCTGGTGGTACTGAGTATTAGACCTCGTGGAGAACACACTGTTTGCTGCCATCATAGATAACTGCACTTGTGTCATCAGCTGGCGTTACGGTGGCGTCCTCTGGTGGCGACGAAATGTACTAAGCCAGTTGGGGTCTGGAGCTCGTGGTGAAGCCACTAGGTGGCACCATTTTAGATTACGGTACTTTCATCATCACCTGACGTCACTACAGCGTTCTCTAGTGGCATCGATATAAACTAAGTCAGTTGGACTATGGATTCAGTGGCGAATACACTTGGTAATGGTGCTGCCTTTAATTGTTTACCGTCCGTGGTGGCCGAGCGGTTCTAGGTGCTTCAGTCTGGAACCGCGCGACTGCTACGGTCGCAGGTTCGAACCCTGCCTCGGGTATGGATGTGTGTGATGTCCTTAGGTTAGTTAAGTTTAAGTAGTTCTAAGTTCTAGGGGACTGATGACATCAGATGTTAAGTCACATAGTGCTCAGAGCCATTTGAACCATTTTCTTTCTAATTGTTTAAATAAAGACTGGTGTATGATTTAGACAGAGCCTTGTAGATGGATTATTATTTTGACAATTTAGGAGTTGTTTGGCTATCTGGACGTAAATGTCTGTAGGCTGTGCAATGCGTTTTTTTTTACGGTTTACGATTAGCAATCGTGTGTGTAGAGCCTTACACATGAGTTATGTAGGAGTAGTTCGCAGGTCTGTATGCTGTGGGGCATTTCAAGGAATGTGTTCTGTGATACATACACTCCATACCTAAATAAACTGCTCCCAAATAAATAACGTACATTCCTCCCTCTCTCCATCAGCCTAGTGCGGGCTGAGTCCATTTACCAGCAACCCCTAGGAAGAGATTGCGCCATGGAGGCTTAGGTTAGTGGTGGTGAGCTTCGTTAGCAACAATTTTCTTAGGTTGGTGGCGAAAGCGCAAGTGACCTTTCTTTACTGCCAGAATTCAAACTTGGTGGCGGTTCCTAGGTAGAGGTGGCAGTCAGGACCCTGAAAAGCAGTTGAAACTAGGTAGATGAAAGTATAGTGAACCCCTTTTCGTACCTATATGAAGTCGAATCACTTGACTAATGCATTAGCTAATAGGAGAGCAGCATTCTATTGGTGGGGGAGTGGTACGTCATGAAGAACGAACTGCGCCCCTAGTGGGAAAATGTGTAAATTTTAATTAGTTCATTGAATATAGATGTAGTACATTAAAATTGAAACGGAATTAGGTACTTGGGTGATTCATAAGTTACATGCGGGATGTGAGTGTTACAATGTTTACGAAAGACTATGTCCAGAGGTTGTATAGAGGGAGCACTCGGATGCTTGCGGGCCTGTGACGTCAGGAGATGAGTCAAGATCGTCAGCTTTCTCTCTCGCACCGCATCACGGTGGCATCCTCTGCTGGCACCGATATGAACTAAGCCAGTTGGAGTCTAGACCCAGAGGGGAATACATCTGCTTGAAATTGGTTAAATAATAAAGACAATTCCTTTTTCCCGCCGTTATCGCACTGGAATTTGAAAGTGCCACCATTTTTCTGGACGAGGTAGAAGTGGCACTTTCCCGCCAAGATTCAAGCTTCCTGCCAAAATCCCCCATCTTGGATAACGGTACTTGCGTCATCAGCTGAAGTCATCGCCAATATCTTGGATGACGTCATCGCCACCATCTTGGATAACGGTACTTTGGAATGGTAGCAGTGTTGTTCCAAGACTCACCTCAACAGGGCTGTTCACAGGTACCTTCCAGACTCTCTTCCTGCACATCTCATAACAGCTGGCTTTGCAAAAAGTGTTTATTGAGACTTTTGACGTATGGGCACATTAATGTGACTAGATGGTGTATCTGGTTGTTGGAACCAGAGAGGTTTAACAATGTGTTTACGTGGACACGTTGGCATCTATATGAACACAACGAACAGAAGGGAGACTCATGTTGAACATCACAGAACGCACTCAGTGTCCCAGCTGGTTATGACACTGCACTATGGAACTCTGTGTTGTCTATTGTATGGTATCGACGGTCAACAACACACATAAACCTGAACTCTCAATTTAGCTTCTAGTTCGTGGTTCCCGACAGTATGCGATGACATAGTCCTGGTTTTCGGCTGTTCTCATTCATCACTTCGTCAGAGCTAGTCTAAGAGTCCTATGATATTCTCGTAAGGTAGTCCTTACGGAGTGACCTTGCCTATTCTTCCTGCCCCACAGTTATCCTGAGACAATCTCATCACCATTCCTTATGCAGTTATTCGTACAGTAGCCAACTGGCTATGCAATCTGTTAATATGATGCTCCCATACCCATGAAGCCAATGACATGACATGTCTCAAAGTCTAAAAATTGACAATAACTTGCACGTAAACTTCCTCACTGGTGTTTCGAGGCGATACGCCTACTCAGCCTGGCAACAACAGTGATGAGTTATGCAGGCATAGACCTCTCAGGGGACAGCTTTTCTGACGACAGAAAAGGGATGGCTGTACCCCGCCCTTCCACCAAGTGGCAATCCAAGTGTCGCCAGAGGTCACAGGCCATATGGACCTTTTCTCCTCTATGGGCTGCGTGCCCAGAAGTAGTACCCGCAGTATCATGGTGCCAGGCAGTATCTAGGCCAGTGTTTGGACTATATTGAGGCAGTTGACAACGAATAAGTTTCCTGGGCTAGGTGGCGATTTTGAAAGCATTTCCACAAACAGGATTCGCCCTGGAGCCGTCTCTGAGACGACAACGCCGATCACGTCGACCTTCTCCTTTCCCACTCATGTAAAAGTAGGCGTATGCCGAGTGGAATAGATATTTTGGAATTTGTGGTAAGTTCCTATGGGACCAAACTGCTGAGGTCACTAACTTATGCTGAGGGCAACACACGCACTCATGTCCGAGGGAGCACTCGAACCTCCGACGGGGGTGCCGCGCGAACCGTGGACAGGTTCCCCAGGCCGCGCGGCTACCCCGCGCGTCTGGAATAAATAGTTTGGTGCTGTACAGACTTCTGAAAGCATTTCCACACTCAGGATTTGCCCTGGAGTCGTCTCTAAGACGTCCCTTTATCTCGATGGTGCATAACTTAAACAGAGACTATGTGAACATTACTCCAGATTCTAACGCACAGTAAATCGTTCTTTTTGTCATCTCTTAATTTTATCTCAAGTCTCACGCTGACCTGGGGCCGGGACTAATGATACACAGGGCATGAACCGAGATATGGGACGTATTACATCTTTGATATGGATATGTTTATAATCATATTCTGAAAATTTCTCGGTAGTATTACACTGAATTTCTAAACACTTTTCACTTTTCGGTGGAATGAGCCGTTCGAGTAACTCACAAAGAGAATTTTCATTCAAGTACCAGATAACCTGCTTGTAGGACAAGAGAGTCCCAAACGGGAACATATTAGAGGAGATTTCCAGTTCTGGAATTTGTCTTGAGACAAAAGGAAACTTCTCGAAAACTTTGATTAGAAACGAGGGATAGGAGCTATTTCTTATTCACTTCTGGGACACTATGTTCCAGGCAAAAACTGAAAGCCTAGTGTATGTGAAAGTGTATTTCTTTGTGCGTATACGGAATAAAGTCATCGACTTGCTCGATACATGCAGCGTACCTATGCCGACTACTCAATTTGTATAATAGTGTTGATAAGGGTTACCAGCCTCGGTCTGAACTGCGTGACAAGGTTAGCAAAGCCTCTGCTTCTTTAAGCCATGTAGCAATGTAACAGCACTCACTAAGATACCGCGGTCCGGTCAGTGCAATGTAAAATGTATACCATTGACAACCAAGAGCCACTTACACCGCGTCGCTATCCCCACGATTGGATTAAAATTCAGGGTCACAGGATATCAACGCTGAAGACATTGCTTTCCCCTGTGAATGTGAATAAAACCTGCAGCGCCTAATGACTGTAATCAAGAGTCTAAAGAGTATAGAATACGGATTGAGAGCAAGCCGAAAAAAAAGGAATGTAATGAGGATTATCAGAAATTAATGTAGCTATAGACCCAAGGTCAAAATTGGATACCATGAAGCACATACATGATCTTCAGGATTGCTGCCACTGTGAAAGCAACATAACACATGACGGATTAAGCAACGAGAGCAGAAGAAGCAGCCATTCACAGGTAAAGAGTGCATACGTTGCTAAAATAAGTGTGCTAGTATCAAACATCAGTCTTATTTTGAGGAAGACATTGTGTGGAAGTGTACCGGACTGTGGGGGAAGCTGAGAAGAAGAGAACTGAAGAGTCTGAGATGCGGTACTTTAGAAGGATACTGAAAATTAGGTGGAATGATATAAGGGTTGAGGAGACTATCCAAAGAATCGTCGAAGAAAGGAACATGTAAAAAAAAACTGACCTGAAGAAGGGAAAGGACGATAGCTCTTATGTTAAGACCTCAGAGAATAACTTTCATGATGCTAGAGCGAGCTGTAGAGGGTAAAAATTGTAGAGAAAGACAGAGATTGGAATACATCCAGCAAATAACTGAAGACGTAGGGTGCAAGTTGTAATATATTGATTATTTCTTGCTACTGTAGTGAGAAAGGAGGACAGGCGTTCCAAGGCGCGGAAGCAGAGACGATGGTGAGGGCAGACGAAACAGGAGAGATATTGTTACATGAAGTAAACCGTAAGGGGAGACGGCGCCAGACACGGTCCCAAGGCGTTAGTTACTCTTCAAGGCATTAACAGGTAACTTCAATGTCGACTGGACGCTGTGGTAGGTTACCACCGTAGAACTTTGTAACCAACAAGCACGTACCAGCGTATAAAGCCAGCTTGATACAAACCCTGAGAACAGCAACGTCAGTAGGTTCACAAGGGTTAGAAAGAGAGCGGAAACGTCAAAAACTGTTGACCTAGCAGTCGCTAGTCCGGGGAACCCGAGGGGCGGAACTAAATGAAGTATAACAATAATGTTGCAAGCCTCATTTGGCAGAGCAGTTACGTTTAGCTTTGAGCTGAACAATGTTCATACCAAATACGGACTTAGCTGGTCCAACTGCATTAACATCCCCGCCTTAGGAGCAGTAGAGTGGACCTAACTAAACCGTGATTGGCAGGCGCCTGCAAGAGACCTACGGGATTGGCTGGGTGGCTTTAAGTGGGAAACACAGTGCCCCCACGCGACTCTTTATAACCCCTAGATTCAGCATTTTGGCGGACTTCTCTGTCAGAAGCTATGGGCGTCGAATCCGCGTCCGTCGACTCCAGCCTCGGTCCAGCTCCGCGTAAGTCTGCTCTCCCACTAGGAGTGCCTCAGTGAACAGTGTCACATTCAATATGTTTTGTTTTTCAACTAAGTTGTTGCCTTAAGGTGCTGCTAGTGTTTGCTACAGTGGTTATCATCGAGTCCTGGGACTTCTGCACTGGCTTCTGTTATAACAGTGTTATTCATGCCTTTTTTAACCTTAGAACCAGCCTCCAGTGTATTAATTAGTCCTGTCTGGAATAAACAGCAATTTCAAAACAGTATTTGTTCAGGAGTCTCCACAACGAGTTCCCTACTGAGTCTCACCACCTGCATTTCTAGTAAATGCCTGTACCAGTGTTGGCTCAGATGGAAGAAAACAATCAAATGCCTTCACTGTGAATTGTCCTTCTGACTTCTGCTCTGTACCGTTCGGGAGGGCAGACTGACCAGTAACCCCTTTTTTCCCTCTCCCACCTATGTCAGGCCATGACAAAGTACAACTCTGAGATAAAAAGGGTTACACTAAGAGCGTTCGCGTCGGGCTGCATCAAACCAGTCAGATGTCTTATGACTCATTGTAGAACAAGAACAATACAAAAGTAGTCACGGGAAATACGAGACACGAGCCATGTAGCGCACGCCAACCTAAGCAGGGCTAGTTCAGGTATAGTTTTTCCCACAGATACATAGTGAGGAGATCCTCAAGAGTGGAAATAACCACAACCCGGATCTACCGTATGCAAAGTAACTACAAAGGAAACATAATTAAACCTAGATTACTAAACCCTCGTGATATTTACGATTACACTTGGTACCAATTCGCGATTTCCGCCAATCTGGCATTGCCAGTGCAGGTTGTAAAACAGCATTGTTTACTTATTTTGTATGTGACGTACCATTAGAGACCTAACAGTTGTAATTAATTAGTGCGTAAACTGCACATTATGAATTTCTTTGAATGAAATAGGGACTAGTATAACTTACGACGGTTTGGTAACAGTGTAACATTTCACCCCTTAAGTGTTCTAGGGTTAAATCATAAAGACACTTACAAGCGACATGTATGATTAATAGAGTGGAAGAAGGGGTACGATAGCAAACTTCCTTTTCGCTTTAAATTTCGATTTTTGTAAAGTGGCCAGTCACCTCTCAAAAGCTTGCATGACCACATTTGCAGCGCGGACCGCTGCGATAAGTATAGGAAGAGAGTCAGTGAGGTTCGGGAAAGTATCGGCAGTGATGTGGAGCCATAGCCGACCGTGGTGGCCGAGCGGTTCTAGGCGCTCAGTGCGGAACCGCGCGACTTCTGTGGTCGCAGGTTCGAATCCTGCCTCGGGCATGGATGTGTGTGATGTCCTTAGGTTAGTTCGGTTTAAGTAGTTCTAAGTTCTAGGGGACTGATGACCACAGTTGTTAAGTCCCATAGTGCTCAGAGCCATTTGAACCATTTGTGGAGCCATATCGATCCAGTGGCGTGGCCAGCTGCTTTAAGTTTCTCGGTTAAGGATTCATGGTGCGAACAGCGCAGTGGGGTCGGTCACACAAATTCTAGCTTGGCTTTGGTGGCCAGAGGAGTACGGTAAACTCATCATAGAGCTCCTAGAACAACATAATTATACTGCGAGCCGTGTGACACTTTGCATTGTCCTGTTGGTGGATCACAACGTGCCGAGGGAAAACAAACTGCATGTTGGGGTGGAAAGGGGCCGTAAAGATAGATGCATATTTGTTTTGATTCGGTGTGCCTTCCAGAATGACGAGATCAACCAGAAAATGACAAGAAAACATTCCCCAGACCATAGCGTTCCCTCCTCCTGCTTGAACCCTTCCGACGATTGGTTCAAATGGCTCTAAGCACTATGGGACTTAACACCGGAGGTCATCAGTCCCCTAGACTTAAAACTACCCAAACCTACTTAACCTAAGGACATCACACATATCCCTGCCTTAGGCAGGATTCAAACCTGCGACCGTAGCAGCAGCACGGTTCCGGACTGAAGCTCAGAGAATCGCCGGGCTCCGACGATTGTTGCGGGGTGTTTGCTTTCGGACGTTTCATGCCGGTGGAGCGTAAAACGTGATTCATCTGAAAAGGATACCTGTCCCCACCGATTGGGCGGCCACTTGTGGTACAGGCGTGCAAATTCCAACTCTCGTCGCCGCTGAGCAGCACTCAGCACGGGTGCATGAACCAGGTGCCTGGTCCGGAGGCCGATACATAGCAACGTTTGCTGAACGCTGGTTGAGTAGACAGGGCTGGTAGCCCCTTGGTTCATCTGGGCGGTCAGTTGCTCAACAGCCGGCCGTTGTGGCCGTGCGGTTCTAGGCGCTTCAGTCCGGCACCGCGCGACTGCGACGGTCGCAGGTTCGAATCTTGCCTCGGGCATGGATGTGTGTGATGTCCTTAGGTTAGCTAGGTTTAAGTAGTTCTAAGTTCTAGGGAACTGATAACCTCAGATGTTAAGTCCCATAGTGCTCAGAGCCATTTGAACCATTTTTGAAGCTGCTCAACAGTTGCACGTCTATTCGCCCGTCGCATTTCCACAGCCGTCGTTCATCCTTGTCATCTATGGCCCGTGCTGTGGCTGTTAGATAAACCGCCTCGTTTCTCCATTACGACAACGACTGCACGTTCCCCGCTTCCTCCACGCTTAACATATCCGCCACTGCTACCACTGCTACCTGCCGGCTATAAGTGTGTAGTGCTTGATGTCGAACATAGGCAGTATATTTACGCCACTTCTATCCTCACATAGAAGCCACCGAACAGTCTGGGCCTGGTTCCTCGGAGGTTTTCCACGGTCGTTTAAACAAACTCTTTTCTGGTCCCATTTTCGGAGTACCAAAAATTATGACTGTGACGTTAAAATAAACTGTCTAATCCAGGAAACAGCGAACTGATTGGATAAACTGTAGGAAAGTGAGAGACGGTATACTGAACATGTTATCTTCGAGTGGATATTGCAGATGAGTTAATATGAGTCATTTTGCAACATACCGTAAATCGGGTAGAGTGCCTTTTTAAATGTGTTAATTCTGTCTTCAATTTGAACATGAATCTGTACGATTTGCATCTTTGTGATGAAAATGCCGCAGTTTTATGTTGGCTTTTTTCTGCTTTTTTATATAAATGTCTAACTGTCGAAATAAATGCCTTTTGTTTCCTTTTCAGTTATTATTTATTCCTTTACTATTTAAAAAATAATGAATGTTGCCGTAAAAAGAGTCAACAGTAGGTAGGGGTTTTTATCATCGCTTGTGTTTCCCTGCTTCCTATCGGATCATTCCACTTTCAAAATCAACAGTATGTGCCAGAGTTAAACTTGGTGTCATTATTCTTCTAAATTTCTCTTTCTCTCTGTTTTCAGTGCGACGTTGTCGTGTACGGTATCTGGTAACATGCCGAAATTCAGAGTTCATTAATGTAGTAAATTGCAAAATTACATTAATTCTTTGGAATTACATTAATACTTTCGGATCCGATATATTTTTTACTAATGGTAAAATACTTCTTTGCAGAACATGTGAGCAGTCAATGAAGTACGGGGAGAAATAACTCATGTCGCGACATATCTACACAACCAAACAAAAAAATGCACTTTCCAATTCCAAATCGCAGTCAGCGTTCCACTTACGTAAAGCTTTTATGGATGCCGGAATCCCTTTATGGAAACTACAGAATACTACACTGAGACAGTTTTCGGAAAAGTATACGGACGAATATAAGCCCAGTGAGTCAAATTTGCAAAATGTTATTTAAGTTAATGTTCCAATGGAATAATGAACATCATTAATGACGACTTTAAAAAGAAAGATCTTGATTTCAGTCGACGAGCCAAATGATACTACGGTTTGTCGAGTTGCTGGACCATTAGATCCTTAAGAAGGTGAACTAAAAAAGCATCCTTGCTTGCAACAGTGCCTGGAAAAAGTTGACAGTTCAACTATCGCGTAGTGATTTACTAGTTCATTACAGTTACTGTGTGTTGAACAAATTCGATACTGCAATTATTGTATTATAAATAAAGTGCAGCTACTCATAGAAGTCCTGTGTGGGCTTTAATTATCATATGACGACAAAACGTCCAATGTATTTATGCGGAACCGATTTACGCTGGCAAAAAGGTAATGGATTAGAAACGGGACATACGCCTTAATTTGAAGAAAAAAATTATGAGAATGTACGTTTGGAGCACAACATTGAATGGCAGTAAAACAAGTACTGTGGGAAAATCGAAGCAGAACTCATCGAAGCATTTGGATGTGGTACTGCAGAAGAATATTGAAAAAAAAAATAGGTAGACTGATAAGATAAGGAATGAAGAGGTTCTCCGCAGACCCGGCGAGGAAAGGAATACTTGGGAAATACCGACAAGTAGAAGGGACAGGGTGTTATGACGTCTGTTAAGACATCACGGAATACCTTTCATGGTACTAAACGGAGCTGTAGAGAGTAAAAACTGTTGAATAAGATAGAGACTAGAATACATGCTGCAAAGAATTGACGACGTCGGTTGTAAGTGCTACTCTGACATGAAAAGGTTGGCACAGGCGAGGAATTCGTGGCGGGTCGCATCAAATAGCTCTGGAATTTGAAGCACCTTCAATGTTAGAGGCAAAAAAACTTCCCGAATCATCGGAAGTGTTAAATGACATAACTTCCAGTGAGGCCGAGTTCGTTTTCCTGCTACAAATGATCTGTCAGCTTTAGGAAAATTCCTTATCTTGACAATTTTAGAAAAATTCCAAAAATTTTACAGGATGACATTTATGTTGCAGTAGAAATAGACTCGACAACACTTCAGTGGTTTAGATTTACTCCAATTAATTTCTGAAAATTTCGAGATGTCATTTTCTCAGACAAAAATTTACCAGCTGACTCGACCTAACTACAGAAAATATAGAACCAATAAATCGCTTAGGCATTACAACCATAGGCTTTCAACAAACATTTTTCCGTCATGTACAGTTAGGCATTTTGTTTGAAACGTAACAGTTATTTTAGACGGCAATACGGCACGATGTAAACACAAATATGCTGCTTATGTGATTATCTGAGTAGTGCAGTCTAGCAATTAAATAGGCATAATGTAAAGTTTTCCTGTACAGCCTTTTATTGTCTATTTTAGCTACTTATTATGCCTTTTTGCCTGCCTATTTTAATAATGAGGGCTTGGAATCAATTTTTTCTTTCAAAAAAGAGCCGAAAAATAGTTATTGAAATTCCGGGGTATTACTAATTTCGTAGTGATAATAATTTAAATAATTTGTAGAAGTGACAGGTGCGTTCAGAGAACTTGTGGTAAGAAGAAATATCGCCCCTAGGCTTATATTAAACACGGATCCTGCCAGATAGAGACTAAGAAACTCAGCCGTCGGAACCACTAGTAACCCAGCCTCTGCTCAAAAAGAAACAAGCATAAAATGAATAAATATGACACCGAGAGGTCTTTACATGCGACAACGTGGTTCACAGCCTCTGAGCATAGATATTCACATGTAAACGTCAGTTTAAACTGTGAATACACTTCCTCGCCAGGTCGGCTTTCGTACCGAAAGCAGTAAGCTTTCCTTTACGCTTCAAAAGCGCCTGCTCATATAAACGCGGCACTGGTGCTATATATTAAAACTCGTCGGCGAAGGGCTCGAATTCTCCGCCGACGTCTGCGCGATAAGAATCTCGGGCGGCTGCGGCTGCAACAGAGGCGTTATGTGAACAGCCGGCTGCCAGGAAACAAGTGCCGGCCGGCGCACGGCCATATATTATCTCTGGTCCACGGATATGTTTAATCGGAGCTGGCGAGCTTTACCTCTCCCCCGTGCAACATCTTTGGTGAACTGGGTGCGAGAGACGGCACGGAAAGTGCGAAGCGTGGCGCAGGAGGGACGGTAAGTTCTTCCGTCCGTCTATCGATATATACTTTAGCACAGGTACGGCGTGTAATATGCACGGCTGGGCCGTTAAATCTCTGCCCGGCGCAGCCGTACGTTAGGTGGAAGAGGCCGGTAAGCTCCCACGCCGTTCTCCCGGATGCAACAACTTGGGCCGTCTGCCCACCGTTACTCGTGTCTGGCGGAACAGTACGTTACCATCTGCATCTGCGTGCACCACACAGTGCACTGTTGAAGCAGGTGGAAACTGGTTACAAAATAACACAATAAAGCAGATTATCTTTTTAAAAAAAGCAGGTCACACACGCTCTCCTCGACGTTAATTTTTGACCCATTTCGGGACAGATTTGTGACACAAACTTCAAATTATTTTGGAACACTAAAGGGACTGAAATACGTTGACTCGTCGTCAGCCTCGCTGCTCAGTCAGAATCACGCAATCAATAATGTCAACAAAGGATTGCGGACTCACGCTGTCGCATGAGAGTTGCCGTGTTATGGATGAAAGGGCACTATGGTATCAGAGAAAATGAAATTTTCGACGCTCTCGCTAGGTGTGCTATCTACAGTGGGACCAAGACGTACGAACGGTTCCCATTAATTGCCACGAGATGTCACTCTGGACGCCAGTTAAATACGGAACACGTAATATTCGTCCCTGCAGAGAGCTTTAGTGGCGTACGTTGATTAAACCGTTTCACTTATAAGAAAGTGATATTAGTCAGGTGCCTAACGTTATTGTCCGAACTTTAATCGCAACTGTATAAAATGACCCATACATAAAATTACTGCTATGCCGGACAAGTTGCCCGGCTGTAGATCCTTATTGCTAGCCGTGAGAAAATGGGATTGGTCGCTAACTCACTAGCTCCGCAGATATATAAAGATTAGAGACTCTGATATCATAGTTCGAATTTTTTTTTTTTTTTGCTTGTGGAGGATCGCGTGATGCCTTGTGTAAAATGGACACGTGTCTATGAATATGTGTTGGAATTTAACAGTAGGGGTGCACATTCTTATACTCGGAACAATGGGATTTCCAAGAGGCGAGACTGCCGCTGGCGGTGTTCGGCGTCCTACGACTGTCATGAGGACCATACTAAACCGTATTAAGACACTCATCAGCCCTTCAGGACTAGTGCGTGAGGGAACAGATATATTTCTCGCTCGGCTACTTAGAATCGCACAGCCGTCAAAAGTAGCTTTAGTCAGGAAAGTGAGTTATTTTCAGCCAGAAAAATGTCTACACAGACGTTGGTGGTCAAACTAGGGTTTAGCAGGCAGGAATACAAGCAGTAGAAAATCACGAGGTGTGCACACAGACATTGTTGTTGTTGTGGTCTTCAGTCCTGAGACTGGTTTGATGCAGCTCTCCATGCTACTCTATCCTGTGCAAGCTTCTTCATCTACCAGTACCTACTGCAACCTACATCCTTCTGAATCTGTTTAGTGTATTCATCTCTTGGTCTCCCTCTACGATTTTTACCCTCCACGCTGCCCTCCAATACTAAATTGGCGATCCCTTGATGCCTCAGAACATGTCATACCAACCGATCCCTTCTTCTGGTCAAGCTGTGCCACGAACTTCTCTTCTCCCCAATTCTATTCGATACCTCCTCATTAGTTATGTGATCTACCCATCTAATCTTCAGCATTCTTTTGTAGCACCAAATTTCGAAAGCTTCTATTCTCTTCTTGTCTAAACTATTTATCGTCCATGTTTCACTTGCATACATGGCTACACTCCATACAAATACTTTCAGAAATAACTTCCTAACACTTAAATCTATACTCGATGTTAACAAATTTCTCTTCTTCAGAAACGCTTTCCTTGCCATTGCCAGTCTACATTTTATATCCTCTCTACTTTGACCATCATCAGTTATTTTGCTCCCCAAATAGCAAAACTCATTCACTACTTTAAGTGTCTCATTTCCTAATCTAATTACCTCAGCATCACTCGACTTAATCCGACTACATTCCATTATCCTCGTTTTGCTTTTGTTGATGTTCATCTTATATCCTCCTTTCAAGACACTGTCCATTCCATTCAACTGCTCTTCCAAGTCCTTTGCTGTCTCTGACAGAATTACAATGTCATCGGCGAACCTCAAAGTTTTTATTTCTTCTCCATGGATTTTAATACCTACTCCAAATTTTTCTTTTGTTTCCTTTACTGCTTGCTCAATATAGAGATTGAATAACATCGGGGAGAGGCTACAGCCCTGTCTTACTCCCTTCCCAACAACTGCTTCCCTTTCATGTCCCTCGACTCTTATAACTGCCATCTGGTTTCTGTACAAATTGTAAATAGCCTTTCGCTCCCTGTATTTTACCCCTGCCACCTTTAGAATTTGAAAGAGAGTATTCCAGTCAACATTGTAAAAAGCTTTCTCTAAGTCTACAAATGCTAGAAACGTAGGTTTACCTTTCCTTAATCTTTCTTCTAAGATAAGTCGTAAGGTCAGTATTGCCTCACGTGTTCCAGTATTTCTACGGAATCCAAACTGATCTTCCCCGAGGTCGGCTTCTACTAGTTTTTCCATTCACGTGTAAAGAATTCGCGTTAGTATTTTGCAGCTGTGACTTATTAAACTGATAGTTCGGTAATTTTCACATCTGTCAACACCTGCTTTCTTTGGGATTGGAATTATTATATTCTTCTTGAAGTCTGAGGGTATTTCGCCTGTTTCATACATCTTGCTCACCAGATGGTAGAGTTTTGTCAGGACTGGCTCTCCCAAGGCCGTCAGTAGTTCTAATGGAATGTTGTCTACTCCGGGGGCCTTGTTTCGACTCAGGTCTTTCAGTGCTTTGTCAAACTCTTCACGCAGTATCGTATCTCCCATTTCATCTTCATCTACATGCTCTTCCATTTCCATAATATTGTCCTCAAGTACATCGTCCTTGTATAAACCCTCTATATACTCCTTCCACCTTTCTACTTTCCCTTCTTTGCTTAGAACTGGGTTTCCATCAGACCTCTTGATGTTCATACAAGTGGTTCTCTTATCTCAAAAGGTCTCTTTAATTTTCCTGTAGGCAGTAGCTATCTTACCGCTCGTGAGATAAGCCTCTACATCCTTACATTTGTCCTCTAGCTATCCCTGCTTAGCCATTTTGGACTTCCTGTCGATCTCATTTTTGAGACGTTTGTATTCCTTTTTGCCTGCTTCATTTACTGCATTTTTATATTTTCTCCTTTCATCAATTAAATTCAATATTTCTTCTGTTACCCAAGGATTTCTACTAGCCCTCGTCTTTTTACCTACTCGATCCTCTGCTGCCTTCACTACTGCATCCCTCAAAGCTACCCATTCTTCTTCTACTGTATTTCTTTCCCCCATTCCTGTCAATTGTTCCCTTATGCTCTCCCTGAAACTCTGTACAACCTCTGGTTCTTTCAGTTTATCCAGGTCCCATCTCCTTAAATTCCCACCTTTTTGCAGTTTCTTCAGTTTTAATCTACAGGTCATAACCAATAGATTGTGGTCAGAGTCCACATCTGCCCCCGGAAATGTCTTACAATTTAAAACCTGGTTCCTAAATCTCTGTCTTACCATTATATAATCTATCTGATACCATTAGTATATCCAGGGTTCTTCCATGTATACAATCTTCTTTCATGATTCTTAAACCAAGTGTTAGCTATGATTAAGTTGTGCTCTGTGCAAAATTCTACCAGGCGGCTTCCTCTTTCATTTCTTAGCCCCAATCCATATCCACCTACTACTTTTCCTTCTCTCCCTTTTCCTACTCTCGAATTCCAATCACCCATGACTATCAAATTTTCATCTTCCTTCACTATCTGAATAATTTCTTTTATTTCATCATACATTTCTTCAATTTCTTCATCTGCAGAGCTAGTTGGCATATAAACTTGTACTACTGTAGTAGGTGTGGGCTTCGTATCTATCTTGGCCACAAAAATGCGTTCACTATGCCGTTTGTAGTAGCTTACCCGCATTCCTATTTTCCTATTCATTATTAAACTTACTCCTGCATTACCCCTATTTGATTTTGTGTTTATAACCCTGTAGTCACCTGACCAGAAGTCTTGTTCCTCCTGCCACCGAACTTCACTAATTCCCACTATATCTAACTATAACCTATCCATTTCCCTTTTTAAATTTTCTAACCGTAGTTTCCCCTTGCTTTCAGCCGTTTGCAGTACCAGCACAGCAAGGCCGTTTTGGTTATTGTTACAAGGCCAGATCAGTCAACCATCCAGATTGCTGCCCTTGCAACTACTGAAAAGGCTGTTGCCTCTCTTCAGGAACCACACGTTTGTCTGACCTCTCAACAGATACCCCTCCGTTGTGGTTGCACCTACGGTACGGCTATTTGTATCGCTGAAGCACGCAAGCCTCCCCACCAACGGCAAGGTTCATGGTTCATGGGGGGAGGACACAGACATTATCTTGCTGAAATGAAAGGTCAGGATGGTTTGCCATGAAAGGCAACAGAACGGGGCGTAGAACACCGGCAACATACCGATATGCTGTTAGGGTGCTGCGGATGACAACCAAAGGGGTCCTGCTAAGGAATGAAATGTCACCCCAGAACATCACTCCTGGTTGTCGGGGCAACCATGGTCGACAATCAGGTTGGTATTCTACCACAGTCGGGGCGTCTCCAGACGTATATTCGGTCTGGAAACTCATTGACTGGATACTTATTACCGACATGGTCAATCCGGGGGGGTGGGGAGGAATCGGGGGGAGGGGGGAATCTACAATGTATGGTAACTGAAAAAAACTTCACAATACACGATTTTATTGGATGACTGGTTTCGACAGAGTTCTGTTTTAGTTACCAGATCTTATGGTTTTGAATCCTTACAACATATCATCCATCAGTGTTACAAGTCGCTTCACATTGCATATGAAGGGCTTATTTCAATAGTGGTACAAGTCCACTTTTCAAAAAAATGGAGTTATCCTCACGTACGTACTCGCACAAGTCGTTTTTAATTTATTTGTATTATGGGACAGCTGCAGCTTCGTCCTGCTGCCAACAGAGGGCACCTCAATGCTGATTCATTAGAGAAAGCAAGCAGGAATTTATTTCAGTACTGGTACAAGTCCGTGTGCTTTTGTGCATTGTAGCGTGTTGCTATTTCTTGCGAAGATGATGGATTCAGGAGCATTATCAAGTGACTGTGATACAATTTATGATCATGATTTTCAAACGATTGCAGGTAAAAAGAATTTACTTACTTCTAACTCAGTATTATAGACATTTTGTTCCAAAAAAGGAATTTGCGAGAATGAAGGTCATGTTGACAATAGCAATGGAAAATGAGGTGTCCATCTTAATGTATTTCACATATACATATGTTTTCAGTCATCTGGTTCTGTATAAATCATAACTTGTGTTTCTTTCTATCTACATACCAGTACCGATGACGTTGAACCTTCCAATGAAAGTGCACTAAACGACGAAACAGGAGACCTGTTACTGATGCCTGTGTGAACGGGTGCAGCCGTAAATATGCAGACAAGAAGGAAGCGTACTCGAAGCAAGAAGGGTGCAAGGAAAATGGACACATATGAAAAGCATATTCGAAAGAAGAAAAGGAACACTGGGGAGTTATACGTCACAGCAACTGGTAAAATAATTCCCCCAAAAACATTTCGCAATGTGGACTGCAGGTGTGCACGTAAATGTTTCAATAAAATTTCAGAGGATGAGGAAGACCTTATTTGACAATTTCCGGGCTGTGGGTGATATTAATTGGCAAAATAGTTATCTGAATGGTTTATGCACGTATCATTCAGTTAAACGCCGACAGCCAAGAGATGGCTCTGGTTCTCAGAAAAGCTGTATTTATGAATATCGATTACATGTGAACGGAAACTGTGCAACAGCATGCAAGAAGTTTTTCTTTTGACATTACTAATGGACGACTCTCTAGGCTTTTAACAAGAAGCTAGGAAGAAGTATCACCTCACTTTGATGGGAGGGGCAAACATCAGAACAAATTTTCTGTACCGCAAAGTCTGATCAATGATGTAAAGGAAGACATCAAAAGCTTTCCAGTTTCCGAGAGCCATTATGCAAGGAAGGATAATACCCACAAAAGGTTTTTAAATCCTGAGCTGTGTGTGCCCAAAATGTATGATTTGTTCAAAGGTAAATGCATATCTCAGAATAAAGAAATTGTGGGGGAGCACATCTATCGAAAAATCTTTAACAAAAACTTCAACCTGTCATTTCGACCACCATGTAAAGACACTTGCTCTTTTTTTGACAAATTGACCTTTGAAATGGACGCTGCTACGAATGCAGAAGAAAAAAAGGAAGCTTCAAAATGAAAAGGAGCTTGACCTTGGGAGGGCTGAAGCTGCAAGAACAGCAATGGCCACAGACACAGCATGTAGTAAAGAGGCAGATTCCCAGGTGTTCGTGTTTACCTTTGACCTGCAAAAAGCACTTGCATTTTCTAAATTGACAACATAGATATCGTACTACAAAAGAAACACGTACGTGTGTAATTTTGGTTGCTATAGTTTAACTGACGGCAAATCCAAATGCATTTTTGGGATGAAACATCTGGATCAAGGGATTCGCAGGAAACTGGTACCTGTTTATTGAAACACATTGAGAAGTGTCTCACTTCTCAAAAACAGGTAGTTGCGTACCGTGCCACGTGTGGTGGGTAAAAAAGGAACATAAACATTGCCCTAACACTAATGAAAATGAGACATTAACAGGTTTATATATAATGTTCGTTTTATTTCAATAGTGGTGCAGCTCCATTGCCTCCACTTGTCTTCCTATAATGCTGCTGAAAGTAATGATCCAAACAAATAGAAAGAAAGGTTCATATCTTGCAACAAGCCATATACTTGAATTTTTGTGGTATCTCAACTGTAGATTTTCCAGCGTTCATTTAACTTTAGGACAATGTATCTCAGAATGGTTGTATACATGGAAGAACCCTGGAGATAGCAAAAGGTATCAGATAGATTATATAATAGTAAGACAGAGGACAGAGATTTAGGAACCAGGTTTTAGATTGTAAGACATTTCCAGGGGCAGATGTGGACTCTGACCACAATCTATTGGTTATGACCTGTAGATTAAAACTGAAGAAACTGCAAAAAGGTCGGAACTTAAGGAGATGGGACCTGGATAAACTGAAAGAACCAGAGGTTGTACAGAGTTTCAGGGAGAGCATAAGGGAACAATTGACAGGAATGGGGGAAAGAAATACAGTAAAGAAGAATGGGTAGCTTTGAGGGATGTAGTAGTGAAGGCCGCAGAGGATCAAGTAGGTAAAAAGACGAGGGCTAGTAGAAATCCGTGGGTAACAGAAGAAATATTGAATTTAATTGATGAAAGAGAAAATATAAAAACGCAGTAAATGAAGCAGGCAAAAAGGAATACAAACGTCTCAAAAATGAGATCGACAGGAAGTCCAAAATGGCTAAGCAGGGATGGCTAGAGGACAAATGTAAAGATGTAGAGGCTTATCTCATTAGGGGTAAGATAGATACTGCCTACAGGAAAATTAAAGAGACCTTTGGAGATAAGAGAACCACTTGTATGAACATCAAAAGCTCAGATGGAAACCCAGTTCTAAGCAAAGAAGGGAAAGCAGAAAGGTGGAAGGAGTATATAGAGGGTTTATACAAGGACGATGTACTTGAGGACAAAATTATGGAAATGGAAGAGGATGTAGATGAAGATGAAATGGGAGATAAGATACTGCGTGAAGAGTTTGACAGAGCACTGAAAGACCTGAGTCGAAACAAGGCCCCGGGAGTAGACAACATTCCATTAGAACTACTGACGGCCTCGGGAGAGCCAGTCATGACAAAACTCTACCATCTGGTGAACACGATGTATGAGACTGGCGAAATACCCTCAGACTTCAAGAAGAATATAATAATTCCAATCCCAAAGAAAGCAGGTGTTGACAGATGTGAAAATTACCGAAGAATCAGTTTAATAAGCCACAGCTGCAAAATACTAACACGAATTCTTTACAGACGAATGGAAAAATTGGTAGAAGCCGACCTTGGGGAAGATCAGTTTGGATTCCGTAGAAATATTGGAACACGTGAGGCAATACTGACCTTACGACTTATCTTAGAAGAAAGATTAAGGAAAGGCAAACCTACGTTTCTAGCATTTGTAGACTTAGAGAAAGCTTTTGACAATGTTGACTGGAATACTCTCTTTCAAATTCTAAAGGTGGCAGGGGTAAAATACAGGGAGCGAAAGGCTATTTACAATTTGTACAGAAACCAGATGGCAGTTATAAGAGTCGAGGGACATGAAAGGGAAGCAGTTGTTGGGAAAGGAGTGAGACATGGTTGTAGCCTCTCCCCGATGTTGTTCAATCTGTATATTGAGCAAGCAGTAAAGGAAACAAAAGAAAAATTCGGAGTAGGTATTAAAATCCATGGAGAAGAAATAAAAACTTTGAGGTTCGCCGATGACATTGTAATTTTGTCAGAGACAGCAATGGACTTGGAAGAGCAGTTGAATGGAATGGATAGCGTCTTGAAAGGAGGATATAAGATGAACATCAAGAAAAGCAAAACGAGGATAATGGAATGTATTCGAATTAAGTCGGGTGATGCTGAAGGAATTAGATTAGGAAATGAGACACTTGAAGTAGTAAAGGAGTTTTGCTATTTGGGGAGCAAAATAACTGATGATGGTCAAAGTAGAGAGGATATAAAATGTAGACTGGCAATGGCAAGGAAAGCGTTTCTGAAGAAGAGAAATTTGTTAACATCGAATGTTGATTTAAGTGTCAGGAAGTCATTTCTGAAAGTATTTGTATGGAGTGTAGCCATGTATGCAAGTGAAACATGGACGATAAATAGTTTGGACAAGAAGAGAATAGAAGCTTTCGAAATGTGGTGCTACAGAAGAATGCTGAAGATTAGATGGGTAGATCACATAACTAATGAGGAAGTATTGAATAGGACTGGGGAGAAGAGAAGTTTGTGGCACAGCTTGACCAGAAGAAGGGATCGGTTGGTAGGACATGTTCTGAGGCATCAAGGGATCACCAATTTAGTATTGGAGGGCAGCGTGGAGGGTAAAAATCGTAGAGGGAGACCAAGAGATGAATACACTAAACAGATTCAGAAGGATGTAGGTTGCAGTAGGTACTGGGAGATGAAGAAGCTTGCACAGGGTAGAGTAGCATGGAGAGCTGCATCAAACCAGTCTCAGGACTGAAGACCACATCAACAACAATGACAACATCTCAGAATGAACAAAAATAGACTTGTACCACTATTGAAATAAGCCCTTCATATGTACACCCTAGTGACCTTCATGTTAGTGTGATGTACATATGTAGTGTGAAACGATTTGTAACACTGATCGATAATATGTTGTAAAAATTCAAAAACATAAAATCCGATAGTAACAGCATAGGAATGTCGAAACCGGCCATCCAATAAAATGCTTTTCAAGCGGTCTTGGCTTCAGATACCAATCATTGACTGCAGTAGAATTGTCGTCATTGATGAGTCCTGCTCCGAATGAACCCCGACGACCAACGAAGACGTGCGTGGAGACGCCCCGGACAGTGGTAGGATACCAACTCGTCTATCACCCGCCACACGGCTCAACAACCAGAAGTGATGGTCGAGGGTGCCATTTATTATCTTACCAGGACCCCTTTGACTGTTATCCGCAGCACCATTACAGTGCAGCGCTACGTCGACCATATTCTACGTTTCAGCAAGATAATGGCCGCGCGCAAACGGCGAGAATTTCTGTTGCTTGTCTACATGCTTACCAAATCGTACCTTGCCTGGCAAGGTCAGCGGATCTCTCCCCAATTGAGAAAGTTTGGAGCATTGTGGGCAGGACCCTCCAGCCAGCTTGGGATTTTGGCAATCTAATCCGCTAGTTGGACAGAATTTGGCACGATATCTCTCAGGAGGGCACCCAGCAACTCTATTATTCACTGCCAAGCCAAATAATTGCTTTCGTAAGGGGTAGGGGTGGACCGACGCGTTACTCAGTTGCTCATTTTGTGAAGCTCTTTTTCTTGTGCGAATCATCCAATTTTTCTGAAATTTAAATCATTTATTTGCCTGTGAATGTACGTCACATCTACCGATTTCCGTCCAGTTCGCATAACATCTTAGTGGTGCGTCATTTTTTCATGTATTTCTAAATGTAAACCAAATCGGTTTTCCGCCAAATCTTCAGAGCGAACTATGTAGTTGCTCGTAGATTGTATTCATTAGATGTTCTTGGTGCCGCGAGCATATTTGCTTCGAAGGAAATTGAGGGCAAGTAGCAGAATGAGTGAAAGAGCCGTTCTAGGACAAGCAGTATTAAAATTTTTATTGCTTACTAACCAAGATGTTTGAGACATTTATTTGCCCACCTTGTCATGATTCCTCATTGGTTACCTTAGTTAGTCTCCTGTTCCTATCAAATGCGGCAAGGAAAAAATACAAATGAAATTAAAAAACAAAGAAAGAAAAAGACCTACAGAGTCCATTGGGGAATCTAACACAGTGAGATACCTTGGTTGCTACACCAGTGGCGCTTTCGTTGAGCATCGTTTACCTTATGAATAAGCGGTTGTCTTAACAGTATCTCTCTTCGATTTGTAAGAAAATATGCGTTTGCAGGCCCCATCTACGATGAAAAAACTTCTCGATCCAGTCAGTTCTATGTTGACCACACGTCATGAACTTGAGGGGTGGTTTTCTCACAACCGGAGGGGTGTTGGGCCAAAATACCTTAGAATTTTACATTTTAGGTTGTACACCAGCGAGCTGCCAAACAGTAGTCGAAAAAAATGGTTTAAATGGCTCTGAGCACTATGGGACTTAACATCTCAGCTCATCAGTCCCCTAGAACTTAGAACTTCTTAAACCTAACTAACCTAAGGACATCACACACATCCATGCCCAAGGCAGGATTCGAACCTGCGACCGTAGCGGTCGCGCGGTTCCAGACTGAAGCGCCTAGAACCGCTCGGCCACCATCGGCCGGCAAACAGTAGTCGAATCGGTGGCCGTTTCTGAGGTCTTTCCCTTGTCAGTGAGCAACCTATCCACTGCTACTGTCAGACATAGCTACGGTGATTAAACACATTAAGTAGGTCGGTGTCGGGATTCAGGTCAACGCTAATTTACATATTTGAAAATATCAGTTAAACATCAGATATAATTTTAAGTGTTAGGAGCTCTATCTTGAAGAGTGTCTGTGGAATAGTGCCATATATGGACTCTATAAACAGTAGACGAATTACGTTACTTGGGCATGAAAATAAGTGACGATGACCGAAGTAGGGAGGATATAAAACGCAACCTGGCGACAGCAAGAAGGGAATTTCTGGAAATAAGAAACTGGTTAAAGTCGAATATAAATTTAAACATTAGGGCGTCTTTTCTAAAGATATTTGAAAGCATTGTGACCTTTTACATAAGTAAAACGTGGACGATAAGTAATTCATACGAGAGGTCAATAGCGGCCTTAGAAATGTGGTGTCACAGAAAATCAGACGGGTAGACCTAAGAACTAATGAAGATGTACTGTATAAAATTGGGAGGCTCGAGGTTCATGCTATATAAATGAATCAGTTGATACGGCACATCTTGAGGCATCAACGTACAGTCAGTCTGGGAACGGAGAGAAGTGTTGGGACACTTAGACTTTACTACAGCAAGCAGGATCAAAGGGATGTAGGTTGTAGTAGTTATGGAGATAAAGCGAATTGTATAGGACGGACTAGGATTTAGAGTATACGGACTGACGATTACAAAAACGACAACAACAACAAAATAACAATTCGGAGCTGGATAATCCATCATGATTTTGGACTACAAATTCCTGTCTCTCGTAGTTCCTATCACGATTTACATCTCTACAGAACATACCTCTTAATGTAGCCAACGTAGATTGTCTCCAGTCTCAGAATATTGCCTTCGTGGGAAGGTAAACTGAATACAACTTACACAGAGTGGCCATATAGACGATTGTGCGTCAATCACAAGGAATCGTGCCTATGACACTGTCTTACACGGTGTATTTCCTCGTGATTGTCAGCATTGTCATCAGCGTTGCCTCTGTCTTTCAGTAGCCAATCCTGTTCGTTTTCTCTATCCTCCGTTTATAGCCTTTGGTGTTCCATAGATTTTTTAGCTCCATTTCGAGTTCCTACAATGCCGCCCTTTTTTTCTTCCTCCGAATGGAATGAAATAGCGCCAAATTCTTTGAGTTAAGGACATTAACTAAAAGTACCTTGGTAAATATAACTAAGACTTAAAATGTTAGGTATCTAACCATAGCCAGCCGCCGAGCGGTTCTAGGCGCTTCGGCCCGGAACCGCACTCCTGCTCCGGTCGCAGGTTCGAATCCTGCCTCGGGCATGGCTATGTGTGATGTCCTTAGGTTATTTAGGTTTAAATGGTTCTAAGTCTAGGGGACTGATGACCTCAGATGTTAAGTCCCACAGTGCTTAGAACCTTTTGAACCATTTGTATCTAACCATAGTTTATTATTTAAGTTCACGTATCATTATGTACTGTATCTATATGCTACATCTTACATCTAGTTTTCTTCTGGACCGTTTGCCGAAAAGTATTCTCATAACGTGCCAAAATCAAGTAAGCCGTTTTTTCCTGCAGTTATATCTACGAGACTTTTCGGTATTTATGTTATTTACTATGAGTATCTTATCATTTCTTGAACAACCTCCAAAGTCATTCCCATTGCGTCCAACTAAACCGTCTCGTGTCTTGTTTGTTTCCAGGTCTCACATTCTTCTTTCAGTTTGCTTAGCATATGATGTACATAACCTTTATCTGCTGTTAGTGTCATCTGATCCCTGGCAAAGTGTACGCTATAAAAAGTCCTACATCCAACAGGCATTCATAAGCAATGTCATTTGCCTCTCCACTTGGACACATAGGTCTTGAAGAGTGCTGGGAACATACAGCGTCATTGTTTCAACCCTTTGCGATTTCTGTCGTTCGACCAAGCTCTTTTCTCCGTCTAACATCTTTCCTCTCTCTAACACATGAAACTTTTTGTACCTGTTTTTCGTACAGCTGCGTAGGCAAATTATACAACTGTGTTCCATTGCAAATTGTATTTGATACACTTAAAAGACTTACCAAACTCATATCGATATCACTTACTTTTCAACTACCTCAATCTGTCCTCCTATCATATTAACAGTTAGGAGAAAAACAGGAAGATAAATGCTATACTAGTTTCTTCCATCGCTCTGTAATAGATCAGTGCCATACGTAATGGTGATTTGCAACTTCATCGACGGGGTCCTCCGCCCTCGTACAGTCAATCTGCTCTAGTATCATCATACACTATTTCGTCAAAAGTATGCGGACACCCGTGTAAAGCGGAACTGATCAGGAGATATCACGAAAGGTGGACCCGCCTTTAAAAGGGAGGCGGGGCATATTGTGTTGTCATCAGAGAAGCAGAAACGGTCACTCAGAAGAGCTGTGACTTTAAACGTTAAGCAGTCATTTGATGTCACCTAAGTAACAGATCCAGCAGAGATATGTCAACAATCATAAAACTGCCCAAGTTAACTTTTGGTGATGTGACTGTCAAGTGCAAACGCGAAGGAACAGTCACAGCTATGCCGACCCCATGTACTGACGGACTGGGATTGTCGAGCAAGGCGGAGAGTGGCTGTGAAAAATTGCGTGAAATCAGAGGAATGAATGATTGGCGAGTTCAATAGTGCTACCAACAGCCCAGGTAGCACAATGAGTGTGAGTGGGGAGTTAAAAATAATAGGGTACAACGGTCGATCGCCTCCTCATAAGCCATACATCTGAAGTCAACGCTTAGTGTCGCTTGAGATGGTGTAAAGAAAGACACGAACCGAGTGATGTGACGAATAGCGCTGTACCCTGTGACAATCCGTCGGCTCTGAGGAGTCCCTGGAGAACGCTACTTGCCATCACGTGTAGCACCAGCAGTGAAGTACGGAGCAGGTGTGCTCCCCTTAATGCCCTTAAGAAAACACTGAGTACCGAAGAACGTGAACACATTCTGCAGAATTGTGTACCGTGTACAGCAGGGAAACAGTACAGAGACGATGGTTGCATAAACATGAGAGTGCACGCTTTCATAAAGGAGCATCTGTGACACAATGTTTGTGGGCAATAACATTACTGTAATAGAGTGGGCTGCCCAGTACCGATATAAATCTTCGGGTTCGCTTTTTGCGTGAGCAACAACGTCGACTTCGCTCTAGGCCTCAGCGTCGAACATTACTACCTTCTCTGGAAGGGAGAAATCTACATCTACATCTCCATTAGTACTCTGCAATCCAAAAATTCACGAGTAAGTGCCTCTACCGTTCCACTTCCGAACAGCACATGGGAAAAACGAACACTTAAATTTTTTCCGTGCGAGCTCTAATTTCTCTTATTTTATTATGATGATTATTTCTCCCTATGTAGGTGGAGGCCAATAAAATATTTCCACATCCTGAGGAGAAAATTGGTCATTGAAATTATGACAAGGTCCGAACGCACTGAAGGACGCCTTTGTTTTAATGACTGCCACTCCAATCCCTGTATCATATCCGTGGCACTCCCTCTGCTATGTCGCGATAGTACAAAACGAGCAGCCCTTCTTTGACCTTTTTTGGTGTCCGCCGTCGATCCTGTCTGATGCAGATCTCAGACCGCACAACAGTACTCCAGAAAAGCGTGGACAAGTGCAGTGTGAGCAACCTCTTTACTAAACCTGTTACATTTTCTATGTGTTCTGCCAATTAATCGCAGTCTTTGGTTTGCTATCCAACAATATTATCTATGTGATCCTTCCACTTTAACTTATTCGTAATTGCAATTTCTAGGTTTTTAACAGAGTTTACAGGCTTTAGATTTGTATGATTTATCGTTTATCTGAAAGTTAGTGGGTTACTTTTAGTGTTCATGTGGATTACTTCACTGTTTTGATGATTTAGAGTCAACTGGAACTGTTTGCACCATACAGATTCTTGTCTAAATCATTTTGCAGCTCCTTTTGATAATCTGATGACATTACATGAAGGTAAATGACAGCATCATCTGCAAACAATCCAAGAGGACTGCTCAGGTTGTCTCCTAAATCGTTTATGTAGGTCACGAACAACAGAGGGCCTATATCAGTTCCTTGGGGAGCGCTGGATATTACTTCTGTTTTACTCGACAACTTTTCGTCAGTTGCTACGATCTGTGACCTTAATGAAAGGAAATCACGAATCCAGTCACACAACTGAGACAACACTCCATAGACACGCAAATTAATTAGCAGTCTCTTGTGAGAAAAGGTGTCATAAGCCTTCTGGAAATCTAAAAATATGGAATCAATGTGACGTCCACTGTCGAAAGCACTCATTATTTCCTGACAATAAAGAGCTGTTTCTGTTTCACAAGTACGATATTTACTGAATCCGTGTTGGCTATTTGTCAGTAAATCGTTTTCTTCAGGGTGATTCATAATGTGCGAACACAATACGTGTTCCAAAATCCTACTGCAAATCAACGTTCATGATATGGGTCTCTAATTCAGCGGATTAGTCCTATTTCCTTTCTTGGGTATTTCTGTGATGTGTGCAACTTTCCAATCTCTGGATACGGATCTTCTTACAAGCTAAAGGTTGTACATGATTGCTAAGCATGGAGCTACTGTATTAGCATACTCTGAAAGGAACTAAGAGTTTTGAGCTGCTTCGCTACACTACGGATCCCATGTTGGCAGTCGTTCTTGATTAGAATTCTAGAATATTTAATTCCTCTTATTTTGTGAAGAAATTTTGAAAAACGTGTTTAGTAAATGTGCTTTAGTGGCGCTGTCATCAGTAATATCACCACTGTTATCGTGTAGCGAAGGTATTGATAGCGTCATACCTTTAGTGTACTGTACATATGGCCACAAACTCTGCGTTTTCTGCCAGATTTTGAGGCAGAGTTTTGTTGTGGAATCTATTAAAAGCATCTTGAATTGAAGTTCGCACTTATTTCGAGCTTCTGTAAAACTTCGCCAACCTTGGGGATTTTGCAGTCATTTAAATTTGGCATAGTTTTTTGTTGCTTCTGCAATAGTGTTCTGACTTCTTCTGTGTACTATGGGGGATCTCTTATTAATTTATCTGCTGTAGATCTCTCAATTGCCGTCCATACTATTTCTCTGAACTGAAGTCCATCTGGTCTAAGAACACATTGTCAGATTGGAAGGAGTGTAGACTGTCTCTTAGGAAGATGTCAAGCGAATTTTTATCTGCTTTTTTAAAAAGATGTGTTTTGCGTTTATTTTCAGTGGTTTTGGATGTTACGGTATTCAGTGTAGCTGAGTCACTAATCCCTGTATCTGTCATTGTGCTGCTTATTTAGTCAGGATTATTTGTTGCTAAGAAGTCAAGTATGTTTTCGCAACCATTTACACTTCGAATGGGATCGTGAACTAGAGGTTCAAAATAATTTTTGTGAGAAGGCATTCAATATGATTTCGGACGACGGTTTGTGGCTACCATGGTCTTTAAACATGTATTTCTGCGCACATGTCGGGGGTAGATTCAAGTCAGCACCAACTATAATTATATGAGTGAAATATCTATTTGGAAGTTTTCTTTGAGCTGTTCAGCAACTGTAACATCTGAGTCGGGGGTCGGTAAAAGGAACCAACTATTAATTTTGTTGTCCGCAGCTCGTGGTCGTGCGGTAGCGTTCTCGCTTCCTGCGCCCGTGTTCCCGGGTTCGATTCCCGGCGGGGTCAGGGATTTTCTCTGCCTCGTGATGACTGGGTGTTGTGTGATGTCCTTAGGTTAGTTAGGCTTGAGTAGTTCTAAGTTCTAGGGGACTGATGACCATAGATGTTAAGTCCCTTAGTGCTCAGAGCCATTTTTTATTAATTTTGTTCCGGTCATGTATTAACTCTACACATTTTAACTCACAGGAACTATCTACATCAGTTTCACTACAAGGTAAACTAGTTCTGATAGCAATAAACACTCCACCACCAACTGCGTTTAATCTATCCTTTCTGAAGACGGTTAGGTCCTTTGCAAAATTTTGGCTGAATATATTTCCGGCTTAGCCAGCTTAACCTAAAACGATTTGAGATTCAATGGTTTCTATTAGCGCTTGGCGCTCTGATTCTTTTCCAACGCAGCTACGGCAGCTTACAGCTTCAATATTGATCTATGTCTGCTCTCTCCCTGTGTTCGTCCTGGAGACTTTTAAATGAAAGTCCTTCCTGAACGTTCACGGGACCCGAAAACCTAAAAAACCGCCCAGACTCCTCCACACAGCCCCCTCCCCTTCCCTTGTAGCCACTGCCTGTATGTGGTGGACTCCTGACCTATTCAGAGGAACCTGGAAACCCACCACTCTATGGCGCAAGTCGAGGAATCTGCAACCTACACAATAGCAGAACCGTCTGACCTTCTAAATTCAGACCCTCCAGTCAGCTCTGTACCAAAGGAACATAGTCTGTAGACGATACTAGAGATGGTGAGCTCCACTTTCATCTCGCAAGAAAGACCGGCAGTCTTTACTACTTCAGCTAGCCGCCGGAAACTAGAGGTAATCTCTTCCGAGCCTAAGCGACACACATCGTAAATATCAATATGAGCGACCAGCTGCAGTTGACTGCAACCTGTGGTCTTCATTGCATCCGGAAACACCCGATTCATATCTTGAAAGACACATCACGGTTCGCCCCCAGAGAGCATGTTGGATCCCTTATACCCCTTCGCAGCAAATCCCGAAGTTAACGAATGGGCGGCCATTGCTCCACAGAAATTCGGACATCTCATTGAAATTGTTCCCAGTAGAGTTCAGGCCGTCGTAAAATACGAAGGATTCACGTTCCTCATAGACTGAAGTGACAAAGCAACTAGTGTAGGCATGCGTATTCAAATACAGAGATATGTAAACAGGCAGAAGACGGCGCTGCGGTCGGCAACGCCTATGTAAGACAATGAGTCTGGCCCAGTTGTTAGATTGGTTACTGCTGCTAAATGGCAGGTTATCAAGATTTAAGAGTGAACATGATGTTATAGCTGGATCACGAGCGGTGGGAATCAGCATCTCCGAGATAGCGATGAAGTGAAGATTTTCCCGTACGATCATTTCACGACTGTACCGTGGTATCAGGAATCCGGTGAAACATTAGATCTCCGGCATCGCCGTAGCCGGAAAAAGATTCTACAAGAACGGGACCAACGACGACTGAAGGGAATACTCCAGATTTCAGTGCTGGGCCATCAACAAATGTCAGCGTGCGTAACGAAACATCGTCGATATGGGATTTCGGAGCCGAAGATCAACTCGTGTACCCTTGATGACTGCACGACACAAAGCTTTACCCCTCGCCTGGGTCAGTCAACACCGACATTGGACTATTGATGACTGGAAACATGTTGCCTGATCGGACGAGTCTCGTTTCAAATTGTCTCGAGCGGATGGTCATGTACGAATATGGAGACAATTTCGCGAATCCATTGACCCTGCATGTCGGCAGGAGACTGTTCAAGCTGGTGAATGCTCTGTAATGGTACGGGGCGTGTGCAGTTGGAGTGGTATGGGATCTCTGATAAGTCTAGATACGTCTCTGACATGTGACATGTACGTAAGCATCCTGTCTGCTCACCTGCATTCATTCATGTCCATTGTGCATTCCGACGAACTTGGGCATTTCAAGCAGGACAATGCGACACCCCATACGTCCAGAATCGCTACAGAGGGGCACCAAACTTCCTAGCCATGAACATTATTGACCATATCTGGGATGCCTTGCAACGTGCCGTTCAGAAGAGATCTCCACCCCCTCGTACTCTAACGGATTTATGGGCAATCTTGCAGGATTCATGGTGTCAATTCGCTCCATCACTACTTCAGACATTAGTCGAGTTCATACCACGTCGTGTTGCGGCACTTTTGCGTGCTCGCGGAGGCCCTATACGATATTAAGCAGGTATGCCAGTTTCTTTGGCTCTTCAGTTTGTTAACGTCCAGTAAAAGAGCACAGATAGTGCCGGTCTTCAAGAAGGGCCGTCGAGCGGATGCGCAAAACTATAGACCAATATCTCTGACGTCGATCTGTTGTAGAATTTTAGAACTTGTTTTTTGCTCGCGTATCATGTCGTTTCTGGAAACCCAGAATCTACTCTGTAGGAATCAACATGGATTCCGGAAACAGCGATCTTGTGTACCCAACTCGCTTTATTTGTTCATGAGACCCAGAAAATATTAGATACAGGCTCCCAGGTGGATGCCATTTTTGTTGACTTCCGGAAGGCGTTCGATACAGCTCCGCACTGTCGCCTGATAAAGAAAGTAAGGACCTACGGAGTATCAGACCAGCTGTGTGGCTGGATTGAAGAGATTTTAGCAAAGAGAACACAGCATGTTGTTCTCAATGGAGAGACGTCTATAGAAGTTAAAGTAACCTCTGGCGTGCCACAGGGGAGTGTTATGGAACCATTGCTTTTCACAATATATATAAATGACCTAGTAGATAGTGTCGAAAGTTCCACGCGGCTTTTTGCGGATGATGCTGTAGTATACAGAGAAGTTGCAGCGTTAGAAAACTGCAGCGAAATGCAGGAAGATCTGCAGCCGATAGGCACTTGGTGCAGGGAGTGGCAACTGACCCTTAACATACACAAATGTAATCTATTGCGAATACATAGAAAGAAGGATTCTTTATTGTATGATTACTTGATAGCGGAACAAACACCGGTAGCAGTTACTTCTGCAAATTATCTGGGAGTATGCTTGCAGAACGATTTGAAGTGGAATGGCTCTGAGCACCATGGGACTTAACATCTGTGGTTATCAGTCCTCTAGAACTTAGAACTACTTAAACCTAACTAACCTAAGGACATCACACACATCCATGCCCGAGGCAGGATTCGAACCTGCGACCGTAGGAGTCGCGCGGTTCCGGACCGAGCGCCTAGAACCGCTAGACCACCGCGGCCGGCTGAAGTGGAATGATCATATAAAATTAATTGTTGGTAAGGCGGGTACCAGGTTGAGATTCATTGGGAGAGTCCTTAGAAAATGTAGTCCAACAACAAAGGAGGTGGTTTACAAAACACTCGTTCGGCCTATACTTCAGTGTTGCTCATCGTATGGGATCCGTACCAGGTCTGGTTGACGGAGGAGATAGAGAAGATCCAAAGAAGAGCGGCGCGTTTCGTCACAGGGTTATTTGGTAAGCGTGGTAGTGTTAGGGAGATGTTTAGCAAACTCAAGTGGCAGACTCTGCAAGAGAGGCGCTCTGCATCGCGGTGTAGCTTGCTGTCCAGGTTTCGAGAGGGTGCATTTCTGGATGAGGTCTCGAATATATTGCTTCCCCTATTTATAACTGCCGAGATCACGAATGTAAAATTAGAGAGATTCGAGCGCGCACGGAGGCTTTCCGGCAGTCGTTCTTCCCCGCGAACCATACGCGACTGAAACAGGAGAGGGAGGAAATGACAGTGGCACGTAAAGTGCCCTCCGCCACACACCGTTGGGTGGCTTGCGGAGTATAAATGTAGATGTAGAATAGGAGTCCGCATAATTTGGATGGGATAGCGTAACCGTGGCGCGCCTGGGGACCGCGGTCTGTCTCGGCCGCCCGGCCCGGCTGCCGGCCTGGGAAGCGGACGGGAGCAGAGCGTCGGCCGCTCCGTGGGGAATAAATCGATAACCCGGCCCGGCCCGCCGGCCACTTGAACGCTATATGGACAGAGCGCGGGTCGTGCCGGCAGGCGCAGCCACAAAGGCGCCGCTACCGGGTCGTGGGTCGTGGGTCGTGGGTCGTGCCGGCGGCGAGGCGATCGCTCACCGCAGCGGGGCCGCGTGTGCCCTGCTCTACTCGAGAGGCGCTGGAAAAGTAATGCATACACCAGGAGAAAGCAAACGGCCGCGGACAGAAGACGTTTACCAAACAGCAAGCTGGAAGCATTCCGGTTACATAATGCACAAAACGAACTGCGATATCTAAGACTAAAAGTGCACCTCAGAAAATGTTCCCGTAGTATTACTCAATATTATCTTCTCTAGAACGCTTTATTCAAGTTTGAGGCTATGTAATTGTTGTGTACATAGTTCCGCGTAGTCAGCGCGTACACAACTTTCCCAATAGAGCGCGCCCTCCTAAGCACAACAGCGCAGGCGCAGCGCTCGTCCGTCTCCGCACTACGAGATGGCGCTGTCTTAGAGACGGACTAAATTCTGTTTCCGCGGATCCGCGTATTAATATGTCTCGCAGCCAATGAGAATGCTGCTAACGTAGAACCTTTTCTCCTCGCGGATCACACTCGCGCAGTGATACCTGAACGCTCGAGGTATTATAACGAGTGTACAGACCTCTGATTAGTCAGTCTGCATCAGTCTGCATTAGTCTGTACGAGTCTATAGTCAAGTTTCAGTCTGCGCCTAATAAGATTATCATATTCCTGTACATAGCCATGAAGATAAATGTATAGACACTTTGTCAAGTACCAGAGATATGAGAGAATAAGATTAACGTACCAAGACCAAAGGAACTTCAGATTGTCAATTGTTAACAGCATCCAGAATCGAGTTACGTAATATCTATGATTTTTATTATTTTAATAAATGTGTATGAAAATTAATCAAGTTCTGTTTAAAGTTGGTCACCGTCAATCTGTAACTCTAAGCGTGCAAGTGGCATTTCTATCGTCTGACCTAATGGCGGAAGATAAACACACCACAATAAGACCACGAGACATACTGCTGACACTCGCCTACTTCATTAGAGCGACGAGTCAAATAATCTCATGGTGTGTGTACCGAAGGTCTTACAGTACGCTCACCACAGTAATACTGCATCTGACGTTCATGAAAGACATGTATGATATTAATGTTGTTGTAGTTTTCAGTCCGAAGAATGAAAGCTATTCTGTGTGAGGTTCTTCATGTCTGTGTAATTACTGCAGACTACACCCATTTGAACTAGCTTACAGTAGTCACCCCTTGTTCTCCATCTAAATTTTGACTCTCCACACTTCACTCCGGTACCGAATTAACTCTTCCGTGAAGCCTACCGAAATATTTTATTAAACTATTCCTTTGTTTAGATGAGTTGTGCCAAGAAGCTCTTTATTCCCCAGAATGACGCAGTAACTATTGATTCGTTATTCGATCAACCTATCTAATCTTCAGCATTCTTATAGTCTGAGCGGTTCTAGGCGCTTCAGTCTGGAACTGCGCGACCGCTACGGTCGCAGGTTCGAATCCTGCCTCGGGCATGGATGTGTGTGATGTCCTTAGGTTAGTTAGGTTTAAGTAGTTCTAAGTTCTAGGGGACTGATGACCTTAGAAGTTAAGACCCATAGTGCTCAGAGCCATTTTCTTATAGTCTCTTCTTCCTGTACTGTTTATCGTTCACGTATCACTTCCACATAAGGCTACGCACAGTACAAACATTTTGGAACGAGGCTTTTTAACAAAAATATCGGTTGACTGACAAAGGAAGAATTTTTTTTTTAAATCTGAAAAGAAAGGACTACAGCAATTAAAACTATTTGCGAATGAAATCAACAGGAAGCACAGGGAAACTAAAGCAGATAGACAACAGAAAGGATAGATTCAGCATAAAGAAAAGTCAAAACACCTTTCAGCGAATTAACAGTAAGGCCGTCAACGTCAAGGCCACAAAAGATGAGCGGATAGATGGAAATAGTACATTGAGGGCACTACAGAAAGGAACTGGACGCCAACGTGATGTAGGAAAAGGTTATGGAGATGGGAGACATAGGAATTGCAGCATTAGAGTCAGAGCTTGGTGCAGCTTTGGAAGATTTGCGAACACACAGGATAACATTCCTTCAGAATTTCCAAAATCGTTGGATAGATGGCGACTAAACAATTATTCAAGTTATTGTGTACAATTTTTGAGGCGGGAGGTACAAGATCGGAGCTTTGGAAAAATATAGTTAACATAATTCCGAAGAAATCGAATGCAGAAAAATTTGAGAACTATACAAGTAGTACCATGAACTTAATAGCAAATACATCCAAGTAGCTGATAATGATAATATTCAGAGGAATCTTAGTCAACAATTAGTTTGGGTTTGGGAAAAGTAAAGGCACTAACGTGGCATTTACGACGTTACGCTTGTGATTGAGGCAAGACTCAATGAATATCAAGACATGCAACCTGCACGTATAGGAACAATGAAGGGCAGAAATAATATAAGGATTTACGAGTTCGATTAAGATTTGAGTAAAAAGATATCAGTAATGAGATTTGTGATAAGACTGGCTATTCCGAAAGGATACAAATAGGAGACTACCTCAGCAGTCAACATAAAAAATGCATTTCTGAGGGCGAAGATGTGAGCAAAGCGATATAATTCGAGAGTAGTGGTAAATACGCCTTAACAAACTGGTGATTACAAAGTAGACGAAGTAAAGCAATTCAGCTACTTTGAAAGGAAAATAGACGAGTGAAGCAAGAAGGACATAAAAAGCTAACAAGTACAAGTTAAGAATGCATTCCTTAACGAAAGAAGGACACTAGAGTAAGAAATAGGCCTTAATCTGAGGAAGAAATACTTGAGAATGTACGCTGGCAGCACAGCATTTTATAGTAGTAAATCACGGGCGGTAAGGAAACTGGAACAAAAGGAAATCGAAGCGTTTGAGATATGTTGATACAGAATAGCGTCGAAAATTTTATGAAATGACGGAATAAGGAATGAACAGGTACTCCTCAGAATCGGTAAAGAAAGTAAGACATGGAAATCACTGACTAGAAGAAGGAACAGGAAAATAGGACACGTTTTAAAAACAAAGGAAATAATTTCCGTGGTACTATAGGAAGCTGTAGAGGGTAAAAGTTGTAGGGGAAGACAGAGATTGGAATATGTCCAATAAATAATGGAGGTTGCAAGTGCTGCTCTGAGGTTGGCACAAGAGAGAAGTTCGTAGCGGGTCGCATCAAACCATTTAAGAGGACTGATCACTCAAGAAAACGACGTAGCAACTTCCTAACACGGCTATTAAATCACTGTGGGTCTTTCCCTCCACACAAAACCTTGCTTGGAGCATAAGCCCCTACTTGTGTAAGTCGTATTGAAAAGAGATTTGTATTTTATCCATTTTGGTCCACATCTTGGTCCTCAGCATTGAATATCTGACGTTGAATACTCAGATATTTTTTGATTTATATACCGACGGTGTTGCTAAGCAAAAAAAATTTCTTACCACTCTTAACAGTCTGTATAACAGACGTAGTCATCCATTATGTCATACGCTTATGATCATTTATGCCCTCCACCACGCTAAGTGATGGTTCTCTATCTGCTAGAAATAGTTTTCAGAAAGCACATGCAGAATAGTGGCATACGAATCCCTATCTCAGGCACCAGTTTTGAGCTCATGATTCTACCATTCTATAGGTGGCAAATGGAAGCCTCCCCCTATTACAAGGCAGTAATCATGAAACTTATTCACGAAATTCTGCAAGTTTCCTCTGAAGCACTCTGCACTCTTCACTTATCCAGATTGTTTCACATTCGAAATTCGTAACAACCTCACTAGAATAAACCTCACTACGAAATTCTTTACTGTAATAAATACGACGTTACCATTATCGTCTAACCTATCCTTACGGCCGGCCGCAGTGGTCTCGCGGTTCTAGGCACGCAGTCCGGAACCGCGTGACTGCTACGGTCGCAGGTTCGAATCCTGCCTCGGGCATGGATGTGTGTGATGTCCTCAGGTTAGTTAGGTTTAAGTAGTTCTAAGTTCTAGGGGACTGATGACCACAGCTGTTAAGTCCCATAGTGCTCAGAGCCCTTTGAACCATTTTTTTAACCTATCCTTACGGTATAGAGTATATCATAATCTGCGTTTAGGTTTTCGTTGCTGCCAGTTTTCTGTTCCTAATACTATCTCACCGTTATTACCTCTATTAAGTGATACTAATTTTGGGACCTTACCATGGATACTTCTGCAGATTACTAACATCTTCAATCTTTTCTTTTTCCAATCTGCTAGGAGAAATGTTGTATGAAAATAACGTAGCTGACGCATCTTTGATTTCGGGATGCAATTCATCACTGACCCCAGGGGGGGGGGGGGGGAGGTCCTGAACCGAAAAAAAAAATGATGGCAGGAGGGAGGGGATGAGAGAAACGTGGGGAGAGGGGCCGGAGACAAACTGGCAAACATGAATAAAAGAGTGTAAGGAGAAGAAGACAGAATGGAGGTAAAGGAATTGGATGGGTGATGAAAAAGGGGGTGGAATGAGTAGGTGGGGAGACAAAGTGGGAAGGAGAACGTGGGACTGCAGCCACAATGTAGTGTCCAAGTGTGCAAATGAAATACTATAATACGTGAAGGGTGATATGTGTAACCATGATATCCTTATAGAAATGTAATAGTGCATTACAAATTATACATCATGGGGCAGTTGCTCCTTAGTATGTACAAAAACCCGAAGAAAATAACTCTGGTTCAACAAAGTGTGAATATTTCTGTGTACATGTACACCATTTCCTATTAACAATAGATATTGATTATGAATACTACATGGAAGGCTTTCTCGAAAAATGTACTTTGTTAAAAGTACCTGTAAATGATTTTGTATGAGCGACGTAGTTTGGTTACAACATTACTATTTCTGCTTCTAAATTAAATTATTGCGAACTTCTTTTTGGCATTATATTACATTTAATTTACTACTTTCTTTGTGCAAAGTAATTCTGGTACTGTTCACAACTCAAGCAAGTAACAATTTTTGCACAGGCAGTTTATGTGTTATGTTTCATTGTTCCACCTGGAGGGTTTGTAAATTCCCTTCTCCAAACCAGTGTATTACTCTCCTTATCCACTTTTCCTTCGACACCTGTTTATCATTGTGTCCGTTGCAGTCTCTTGTGACCTCTCCAAACTTTCAACTCCTTGTTCATCGTTCGGGCCATCATAATTTCTTGACCACTCCAAGCCTTCTCCCACTCCCCTCACCACCATTCTGATCTATCCAGTTCAACACTAAATCAAATATTCACTAACTTTAGTTTTGCTGCTTCCCTTCTTCAACACCCCCCTCCTCCCACCCCTCCTCTAACCCACTCTACCCACGCTCCCTTATACCGACACTAAACTTCCTACTTATCCATCTCACTAACTGATCTCTGCAGTTGAGCCCCACTCCCCTCCAACTCCTCTTCACCCCCTCCCTCTCACCAATCCAGTCACTCTCTTCACTTCTACCGTTTCTTAATCTTATACGACTTCCGCATAAGAATATCTTTCCTGTCTCTTCTCCCCCCCCCCCTCCCCCCAAATCCACCACCAGCTTCGCGTCCCACTCCTGATTTTTCACTCCTGTTGTTATTTAGAATAGTTTTATGATATTATTGCTGATTGCTATATTGTTAAGTGTGAGTCACTGGCTTTTGCATTTTATTTCGTCTGTTCCTACAGACCTTGACTTCTTCACTCTACATATCGTACGTTTGCTTCATACTATTAATGATCTGATGTTTACATGTAAATGGAAAGATAATGATTCAGAATGCTGCCTTCAAAAGTAATCACAAACGGTCCGATGATACCTAACACTGCTAAGTTTATATCTGTGATATCTCTACATTTTAATGTGTCAGTTCTTCTAGAGTCTACATTCTTTGACATCACTTTCATCGTTATATCTTAATGCATGTGCTAGTCTTGTGTTTACCTGCTCTGGGCTGGCTTTCCAAGATACGATGTGCTTGTACAATAAAGTGCTGCATTCTTACAAGACGTTAATTTTGTACCATTTATATCACGCTAAGCAGACGTGTAGAACTTTGTACAGAGTATCCTGCACAGTACACAGCAAAATAATGTTACTGGTTTAAGATGTGAGTGCATATCTCTAACTGTATGTCAACTTACATCTAATATTTTTACTTTATGGTCCATTACCTGCATAGTTGGCTTTTAGTATTGTACTCGATTACGGCGTGAAATAATATGTCATCCTGCACAATACACAGCAAAATACATCATTGGTCTAAGAAATAAGTGCATGTCTCTGTGTTTTATGTCATATTGCTCCTAAATTTTTTTAAATTTTTTAAAATTTTGCAATTTTTTCCTTATGTCTTAGTATTTGCATATTCTTGCTCTTAGCTTTGTACTGGATTATGGTGTGAAAACCGAAATGTGGACAGTATGCAGGAAATATACAGAAACATATAGTCATGTGGCGTTGTATTCCTTCAAAAAAAAAAAAAAATTGTACATGACTGTAACTCAGCACAAACGGAAACTTTTTGTTTGAATGTGTTTGTCATAAAAAGCATATCTACAGTTTGGAACCTCGGGGACTCTATTACAAGGAGATCATGTACTTAGTCGCTATATCTCGTATGCTTCCCGGACCTATATTCATCAGGATTAATTGCTTGTTTCATTTTCCTTTGGTCGCTTCCTCTGTTTGTACATGAAACAGATAAATGCTACCTGGAAGTCAAGAAAGACAGGATTCGGTTACAATTTTAGACGGGGTTTTAATCAGTTACTATTGGTTTCCTTTTGCAACTACACACATTTATTTAAACGGTACTTCCAGACTCAGCAATAAATAAACATATCACACGTTATTAATGAAAGAATAAACAACTGCTTTCAGTGCGCTACAATTTACCAAATGAGCATAAAATACTGACACAGCAAATAATGTTTTAGAAAAAGCCAATGTGATCTCAATTAGAATTTTAAGGCGAGTAAACACAATATCGGCTGAAGGCCTTTAACGCCCAGAACAGCAATTATAAAAAAATTAACAAACACATTGTAAAACAGCAATGCAATAACAAAGGTTAATTTAAAAAGACAGGCAACTGGTCACCAAACCAGTGAGACAAAATGATGGTGAAATTGGTAGCACAACCATTTAAACCTGCTGTAACGCCAAGAATGGCAATTGTATAAAAAATTTAAAAAAACATACAGTAAAACAACAAATACAACAGCAAAGGTTAATTTAAAAGGACAAGCAACTGATTACCAAACAGGTGAGACAAAATGATGGTAAACTTGGTAGCACAAACATTTAAACCTGCTGAAACGCCAAGAATGGCAATTATATAAAAAAATTAGAAACACACAATAAAACGGCAAATACAACAATAAACAACACCTTCGTGAGTGATGAGATAGGCAGCTAAGAGTTGCATTTACTTCACAAGATGGTAACTCAGACTAGTGGCAGTCTAGCGAATGACTAATGATAATCTTGCTGAGGCTACCTGACGTCCAATACACCAAATGCAAAGATGTAAAAATACGCCAAAGCCGGAACCGGCAGTCTGGACTCCGCCTGCAGAATACTGTGCTTAGAGCGCCCAGAACGAATCACTACCACCAGAGTAGAAGAATCGCCAACCAACCTACAATCAAGAAAGCTGTCAAAACTACCCGCCTCACCGGAGAGCAACGGCAAGGCGAGGAAACGTACACTGCCGTTACATACACTAACCCCCAGGGCAGGTAACTGGGGCGTTAGTCGCCATGAGGTAGGAAAAATACCACTGGTTGAACTTAACAAATAGTAAAAAACTGAACGCAATAAATAGTAATTAGAAGTCCATGAAAGCAAAACAGATCCGCCCTCCCCAAGCACTCCACTCGCTGCTCTTTGCCTCGGCAACACTACAAGCAGCAACACGAACCCAAGTCACTGGAGAACCGCAAGGTCTCACAATGGTGGAGGTTTGTCTACTTGAATCGGAATGCACTCAACTTTGTAGGATTCGGTTTACGACGAGGTCGTGCACTCTCGTGACCACAGGCCTTCGATCCGGCAGCCCAAGCGTGCCGCTAGTGGTCCCAGCGTGTTCTCGCACTGTGCGGACCTGACTCCTCCTGAGTCCCCAAACGAACTGCACACTAACAAGACCTGGAAGAACCACGACGACGACCCAAAGATATCGATAACCGCCGCTGCTGCCACTAGCGGACAGGTAATGCTTGCGAAACCAAGTGGCGCTAGTCAACACGAGATGAAGACAAACAACCGCAACCATCTCAACTAAACAATACGGTCTGGCCTCCAACAGAGGATGGGAATTTACAAGCAGCACATCGCGAGCCGCAGCACGGCTCAATAAACACCCTTATAAGATGTAAGCGTAGGCTTCCGCGGTCGTTGTCTTCTTCAATAAAATTCTTCAGGGTATCAGACCGCATCGTCATAATTTGAAATGCGCCAACGTATCGCCCAGCGTTGCAGCTAGCCTTCATCAGGGCCTTACGTTAAACGTAAATGTAACTTCCACTGTTCAAAGTGCCGTCAATGCGAACAAGAGGTGACCGAGACGTGTAACCAGTGGCACCCCATACCATCACGCCGGGTGATACGCCAGTATGGCGATGACGAATACACGCTTCGAATGGGCGTTCACCGCGATGTCGCCAAACGCGGATGTGACCATCATGATGCTGTAAACAGAACCTGGATTCATCCGAAAAAATGACGTTTTGCCATTTGTGCACCCAGGTTCGTCGTTGAGTACACCATCGCAGGCGCTCCTGTCTGTGATTCAGCGTCAAGGGTAACCGCAGCCATGGTCTCCGAGCTGATAGTCCATGCTGCTGCAAACGTCGTCGAACTGTTCGTGCAGATGGTTGTTGCCTTGCAAACGTCCCTATCTGTTGACTCAGGGATCGAGACGTGGCTTGACGATCCGTTACAGCCATGCGGATAAGATGCCTGTCATCTCGATTGCTATTGATACGAGGCCGTTGGGATCCAGCACCGCGTTCCGTATTACTCTCCTGAACCCACCGATTCCATATTCTGCTAACAGTCATTGGATCTCGACCAACGCGAGCAGCAATGTGGCGATACGATAAACCGCAATGGCGATAGGCTACAATCCGACCTTTATCATAGTCGGAAATGTGATGGTACGCATTTCTCCTCGTTACGCGAGGCATCACAACAACGTTTCACCAGGCAACGCCGGTCAACTGCTGTTTGTGTATGAGAAATCGGTTGGAAACTTTCCTCATGTCAACACGTTGCAGGTGTCGCCACCGGTGCCAACCTTGTGTGGATGCTCTGAAAAGCTAATCATTTGCATATCACAGCACCTTCTTCCTGTCGGTTAAATTTCGCGTCTGTAGCACGTCATCTTCGTGGTGTAGCAATTTTGATGGCCAGTTGTGTATCTAAAGCCACGGCTTGGAATAAGTCTTGTTTTGTGAATTTTATATATGACAAGGACCGCTCGGCTTCAGCTAATGTAATGTACCATCATGTGACGTAAGAAGGTCTACTCCTGAAGAAAATATTTTTAGAGATATTGAACCGTTGATCAAGGGGTAATAAACCAGTTTTGCAACTGGTTGGCTGATTTTTTCATCTTCTTTATACGTATGTGGCTCCATAGTTGTCTTCCGCTGTCGGTTTTCGTGGTCTCCGTGGCACCTTCACGTACAGCATGTGCCAGAGTGGCAACGCGGATACGTCGCGTCGCCAAGCTGTGCGCTTTCCGCGGAGCGATATCCAGCGGAGATCGATCGCCGGCCGCAGACAATGGACCAGCTGGGTCCTAATCGCAGCGAGGCAGCCCTTGGCCGACCTGCGGAACTAATTGAAACGTTTCTCATCCCGCGGCTGCAGCCGTACGTCACGGAGAGATATTCTGGCGCGCAGCCACCGCGCAGACGTGCAGCTATGGCTGCGGCCGCGGTTGCTGTTGCTGCCAGATGCTGCCGATGAGCGGCGGCTTTAGGAGCCTCGCCAGCAGCCGCTGACTATTTACAGTTCTTCCGGGAGACACGCTTTCGAGGCTGCGGTTGCGAAACTGGTTTTTAAAGAGCTCTCCTGCTCAGCGATCAGTACTGAATCAGCCAAACTAGGGAGACGTATCAGAAACATGGAAAGAAATTAAACTACATCTACAGCTATGCTCTGCAAACCACCGTGAGGTGCACGGCAGAGGGTATGTCCCATTGCACCAGTTATTAGGGTTTCTTCGTGTTCCATTCACTTACGGAGTGCGGGAAGAATGTTTTGGATGCCTCCGTGCATGCAGTAATTATTCTAATCTTATCTTCACGATCCCTATGTGAGCTATACGTAGGGGGTTGTAGTACAGGGTTATTACAAATGATTGAAGCGATTTCACAGCTCTACAATAACTTTATTATTTGAGATATTTTCACAATGCTTTGCACACACATACAAAAACTCAAAAAGTTTTTTTAGGCATTCACAAATGTTCGATATGTGCCCCTTTAGTGATTCGGCAGACATCAAGCCGATAATCAAGTTCCTCCCACACTCAGCGCAGCATGTCCCCATCAATGAGTTCGAAAGCATCGTTGATGCGAGCTCGCAGTTCTGGCACGTTTCTTGGTAGAGGAGGTTTAAACACTGAATCTTTCACATAACCCCACAGAAAGAAATCGCATGGGGTTAAGTCCCTGCTTGCTTTATTCGTCGACTTCCGCGGGCTACGCGTGAAACTGGCCCGCACGCTCTCAACCGTTTCTTCGCTCACTGCAGGCCGACCCGTTGATTTCCCCTTACAGAGGCATCCAGAAGCTTTAAACTGCGCATACCATCGCCGAATGGAGTTAGCAGTTGGTGGATCTTTGTTGAACTTCGCCATAAAGCGTCGTTGCACTGTTATGACTGACTGATGTGAGTGCATTTCAAGCACGACATACGCTTTCTCGGCTCCTGTCGCCATTTTGCATCACTGCGCTCTCGAGCGCTCTGGCGGCAGAAACCTGAAGTGCGGCTTCAGCCGAACAAAACTTTATATGAGTTTTTCTACGTATCTGTAGTGTGTCGTGACCATATGTCAATGAATGGAGCTACAGTGAATTTATGAAATCGCTTCAATCATTTGTAATAACCCTGTATATTCCTAGAGTAATCGTTTAAGGCTTGCTCTTGATACCTTGTTAATAGACTTTCTCAGGATAGTTTACGTATATCTTCAAGAGTCTTCCGGTTCAGTTCCTTCAATATCTCTTTGACACTCTCCCACGGATTAAACAAACCTTTGATCATACGTGCAGCCCTTCGCTGTATGTGTTCAATATCCTCTGCTAGTCCTAACTGGTACAGGTCCCTCACACTTATTCAGTATTCTAAAGCCGGCCGCACCAATGATTTGTAAGCAATCCCCTTTGTAGATTGATTGCACTTCCCCAATATTCTACCAATAAACCCGAGTCTACCACCTCCTTTACCAACGACAGAACCTATGTGATCATTCCATTTCATATCCTACAAAGTGTTACACCCACATATTTGTGTGAGTTGGTCGATTCCAACTATGACGCATTGTTATTACAGTCGTAGGATGCCACTTTGTAAAATTTCACATTTCTGAACGTTTAAAGTAAGTTGCCGATCTCCGCACCACTTTGAAGTCTTATCAAGATCGGAGTGAATATTTATGCAGCTTCTTTCAAGTAGTACTTCACTATATATGACTGCATCATCTACAAAAGTTGATTTTACTGTTAAAATTGCCTGGGATGTTTTGGAACGCCGACTTCGTGCCAAGCCTCACCGACCTACATCGATACATCTCCTCAGTGCAGCTCTCTATGAAGAATGGGCTGCTGTTGCCCAAGAAATCTTCCATCACCTGATTGAACGTACGCCTGCGAGAGTCGAAGCTGTCATCAAGGCTAAGGGTGGGCCAACACGATACTGAATTGCAGCATTACAGATGGAGGGCGCCACAAACTTGTAAGACTTTTCAGCCAGCTTCCGGATACTTTTGATCACATAGTACAACACAGGTACACGACTCTCTTCAAACACACCGATTCGCAGCTGCTGCCAATCGTTTGACAGTAGTCAGGGCGATATCTAGCTGCTTACCAACATCAACCGGCTCATAGTGTGTTCGAGAACAGCATTCAACGAGGGGCTGTATTTTGGCTGGTGCAAGGAGCTGAACAAATACTTTTAAATTAACCCCACTAGTTATCTTTTAATCTGTTAAACTAAAAAGTTGCTAATTACCTGTCAGACTTGAAGCAAATACACAAAACTAGATTTTTATTAACACAACACAACAACATATGATAAACACTGCTAGTTTCCTAAACGTTTTGAGATTAATTATAGTTGTTAACAAATTCTAAAACAGAGTTAATTAACGATAAATGCATATAATACCAGGTGCATTCAAGTTCTAAGGCCTCCGATTTTTTTTCTCCGGACTGGAAAGAGGTAGAAACATGCGCATTGTTTTAAAATGAGCCCGCGTTCATTGTCAATACGTCCCAGAGATGGCAGCACCGTACGACAGATGGAATTTTACCGCCAGCGGCGAGAATGAGAACTGTTTTAAATACTTAAAATGGCGACGTTTTCCTTACTTGAACAGCGTGCAATCATTCGTTTTCTGAATTTGCGTGGTGTGAAACCAATTGAAATTCATCGACAGTTGAAGGTGACATGTGGTGATGGAGTTATGGATGTGTCAAAAGTGCGTTCGTGGGTGCGACAGTTTAATGAAGGCAGAACATCGTGTGACAACAAACCGAAACAACCTCGGGCTCGCACAAGCCGGTCTGACGACATGATCGAGAAGGTGGAGAGAACTGTTTTGGGGGATCGCCGAATGACTGTTGAACAGATCGCCTCCAGAGTTGGCATTTTTGTGGGTTCTGTGCACACAATCCTGCATGACGACCTGAAAATGTGAAAAGTGTCATCCAGGTGGGTGCCACGAATGCTGACGGACGACCACACGGCTGCCCGTGTGGCATGTTGCTGAGCAATGTTGACGCGCAACAACAGCATGAATGGGACTTTCTTTTCGTCGGTTGTGACAATGGATGAGACGTGGATGCCATTTTTCAATCCAGAAACAAAGCGCCAGTCAGCTCAATGGAAGCACGCAGATTCACCGCCACCAAAAAAATTTCGGGTAACCGCCAGCGCTGAAAAAACGATGGTGTCCATGTTCTGGGACAGCGAGGGCGTAATCCTTACCCATTGCGTTCTAAAGGGCACTACGGTAACAGGTGCACCCTACGAAAATTTTTTGAAGAACAAATTCCTTCCTGCACTGCAACAAAAACGTCCGGGAAGGGCTGCGCGTGGGCTGTTTCACCAAGACAACGCACCCGCACATCGAGCTAACGTTACGCAACAGTTTCTTCGTGATAACAACTTTGAAGTGATTCCTCATGCTCCCTACTCACCTGACCTGGCTCCTAGTGACTTTTGGCTTTTTCCAACAATGAAAGACACCCTCCATGACCGCACATTCACCAGCCGTGCTGCTATTGCCTCAGCGATTTTCCAGTGGTCAAAACAGACTCCTAAAGAAGCCTTCGCCGTTGCCATGGGATAATGGCGTCAGCGTTGTGAAAAATGTGTACGTCTGCAGGGCGATTACGTCGAGAAGTAACGCCAGTTTCATCGATTTCGGGTGAGTAGTTAATTAGAAAAAAAATCGGAGGCTTTAGAAGTTGAATGCACCTCGTATATCGTGCTGCTCCTCTTCACGGGAAACTAGATGTAACACAATATGTTAGTTGGAAAATCTGTTACAGTAACTAAATCACAAACGACGATTTGCTACAAATTGCTCGTAGAGTATGCAAAGGACAATGGTAGCTTCCAAAAATTCTCAAAAACGCATGTCTATTTGCTTTGTTCATCAAGGGATCACCAATTTAGTATTGGAGGGCAGCGTGGAGGGTAAAAATCGTAGAGGGAGACCAAGAGATGAATACACTAAACAGATTAGATGTAACACAATATGTTAGTTGGAAAATCTGTTACAGTAACTAAATCACAAACGACGATTTGCTACAAATTGCTCGTAGAGTATGCAAAGGACAATGGTAGCTTCCAAAAATTCTCAAAAACGCATGTCTATTTGCTTTGTTCATCAAGGGATCACCAATTTAGTATTGGAGGGCAGCGTGGAGGGTAAAAATCGTAGAGGGAGACCAAGAGATGAATACACTAAACAGATTCAGAAGGATGTAGGCTGCAGTACGTATTGGGAGATGAAGCGTGCACAGGATAGAGTAGCATGGAGAGCTGCATCAAACCAGTCTCAGGACTGAAGACCACAACAACAACATTTACTTTGTTATACAGTGAAGTTCAAGGATTATGTGTTCTTTGGCAGAATTGTTAACCACAACCACTAGTTTGCTGCAAAATAAGTTATGTATCCAAAACGCTCGTATCAATAACTTGCGAAGATACAGTTTTGTAAGGGTCCGAAAATTTTCAAAATAACCTATTTTTCAAGTAATTGTACAATGAGATTAGAGAGCGATTGTTTTGAACCAGGATCAGCTACGGTTCTCAAAAATTCTAAAAGAGCCCCACAGTTCGAGTTTACCGCGGCCCTCGCGAAACGAATCTATAACTTTAAAATCGGCACATGATTCTGTGCACGTGGTCTCACAAAAAGGAAAATTCGTAAGTAGGCTTTTATACATAAATAAACGTGGCTATTACACGGATTTTTCACGTATCTGGTTCTGTGTACACTTCCACACTGACATGCTGAAGAAGAACGCTGCAGTGTGAGTTTTTCACGATCAAAAACGCCCAGATTCGCAATACCAACAAAGAACATCTTCTGCTTCTTGCAACTAACCATAGTTCAACGACTGTCACTTTGAAAAAGGGAAGAAACGACCTAAGAAACAGCAGACTTATTTCGTATTTATGTGCTCTTTGAAGTTACTGAAAGAAGTGTACACCCTCATGAGTAATTTCAGAAATGTTGATGGCATCACGTAGTGCCTCTTAATAATTTCACACTATGCACTGAGCGGAGTGGTCTACTGGCTCACCTCTTCAGGAGAAGATCTGTGCTGGCGTAAGCTGCCGCCAGCACACTGGTCGGCAAAGATGAAGCGGAGATCGATTAGTAGGCGCTCCATCAAGCACACCTGTCACGAAAGGCCAGAGACACAACCACAAGCAACAAGCCACCAACGACCTCTCGACAGCAAGTATTTAGTCTGCCGTCGCTGACCGAGGGGCCTCACTGTCTCATTCATCGAGTCTGACGTATGTTATTCACTCACAGAGCGGGCTCAGTTCAAATCACGGGTTACGACAGTACATGACACCCAGGTTAGTGCTTATAGCGGGACTAGCAGTGAAACTAAAGTTTGTATTAGCAAGATTACCGATGTTGTCTGCAAGAAGACTGTTATGGATGAGCTTGTACCATAACACATGGACTCTATTCAAGTTAAGTAAATGTTCACCTAAATAAAGAACCGTATTGAAATCTAGTTACACAGGACAGAGCGGATCAGGTTGTGGAAAGGGACCAAGGTAAATTACTGTTAGTTACACAAGAAAACACACAAATTTATTCCTCAAACCAATGCACAGTTTTCTCTTTAAAACAACAAAATCAATTCATGGCTGAGAGCCCAAGTAACTTTTTGAGAATAAGTTTAAATGATTGTTTTTAAAACACCAGGATTTAGAGTAACGGCTGAAGGCCTAAATATGGAGCAACAAGGCCTAATCTTAAAGTTGTTACCAAGTTCGGCTGAAGGCCGTATGCTAAACATAAAACACACAACATCAATACATGTCTCAATATCTGGCACAATACCTGCGACCAATCAAAATGAAAATAACAAAAAAAATAATGGTGCTCAGAAGTGTTCCAAGCGTCGGCCTGGGAAGGAAACTCTAACCACAGTTTAGGTGAGACAGACCGCCAAGCGTAACACTAAACAATCGGGTTGCAACACGACCTACGGACACGGCTGACGAACTAACCAACCGTCTAACCAATTCCCTTCCACCTGACCAACAGCACGACAATCAAAATTATCAGCAAAGACGAGGATCGCCGCAGGATTACGTCTTAATAATTGGCGTATAAGCACAGTCAAGGCATAATAAACACTCAAAGAAAAATAAATAAGAACAACATCAAGCTATCGAACTACACGCCATGCCGAACAGTATCAACACGACGAGAAAAACTACCGCAAACTACGCTAATGACCAGGGCAGGTAATCGGAATGTTAACGGCCACAGGGCAGAAGTTACGGCTGGTACACTTCACTAATAAATTATAATCATTTCAAAGGTTAAACACCATACAACGAGACGGCTGAAAAATTTTGCTGACTCCAACATCACAATGCTGCTTGCAGGGCAGCCCAGGATGCAACAAGCAGCAGTCAACGAAGAGATGTCACAACGGTTGGGCTCTCGTGACAGGTTCACTGATTACTCAACTCCAGTATGCAGGTGCGGTGGGCGACGAACTTAGCAGTTTTTGCAGCCAGTGCCACACAACTCCGGCGGCGCGTGCACGCCGCTAGCGGCCCCAGCCTTACTACACACCGCGGAGACTTCCTCGCTGCAACCGACAAACTGCCCACACCCGGAAAAGGTCGAAAGATCAAATACAAATGGTTCAAATGGCTCTGAGCACTATGGGACTCAACTGCTGAGGTCATTAGTCCCCTAGAACTTAGAACTACTTAAACCTAACTAACCTAAGGACATCACAAACATCCATGCCCGAGGCAGGATTCGAACCTGCGACCGTAGCGGTCTTGCGGTTCCAGACTGCAGCGCCTTTAACCGCACAGCCACTTCGGCCGGCGATCAAATACACATCAACCGATGAGACGACCGACCGAACGACCAACCAACGGTCATTCACGCTCCAGTCTTCTTCAGTCGGACAGTCCATGTGTGTCGGCAGCGGTCGGCAAGTAGCGAATGTCCGCACCTCACTGGCCCTCCGTGCCGGACGCTCCTTCGGTCCCGACCGCTGCCCCATCTCCGACTGCTGCTCCGTGCCCGACTGACTTCCTGACACACGACGACACGGAAGTACTATCAGTCGCTCCAGAGATAGTAGGACAAAGTACTTATCGATAAGCGCTGCTGCTGCCACTCATGGGCAGGTAAGGTAGGAAGTTAGTGACGCTAGTAAAAGGAATAAGAAAACGAGGCGGCAGTACAGTAAGAAAACATGACAAACAATAATCGGAATGAACACGAGCCGCGCACGGCTCACGTATTAATCCACATCATTTTTGTTGTATAAAGGGGATGCCAGCCACCCATAACAACATCCTCTCCCTTGTTCCTTGCGGTACAAGACTCTACAAGATCGAATCCATGTCCAGTGATCCTCATTAATTGCTCCTATTATTCTTCTAGTAAATACCGGCGTAATTACTCCTACAGTACTCATTTCGACAATTTTAAACTGTTGCTTGAACATTGCTCCTGTTTATGAAAGGAAAGACGAATTAAAACACTTAGGGCTTATCTTTGTAAATCGCTCTTCTTTTCTTCCTTGACACATTTCGAGATCTTTATCTCCCATCATAAGGCTGGCCAATCACGTATGTGTGTATTCCTTTTTCTGGATGTAACCAGTTGTCTACTTTGCAATTCATTTCTCTACAGGTGAGTCATTATGTGCCACTTGTTACTACGATTATGAAGGAGTACTGTGTCATGGACGGTAACAAAGCTTCTGACGAATGTTCCAAAAAAATCGCTAACATCGGTCTGGAAGACAAGAGATCAAGTGACGTTGGTGGAGCGCTGCTGTTTATATTTTGCATTTAGACCGAAAATTTAATATTACCTATGTATGATCTGTTTTGCACCTTTTTTTGTTTGCAACACAAACGGTAGTGTGCTGCTGTTGATCCGGTCGTTAAACAAAGTTCGCCAAAGAGGACAAATTACTTTACATAGGTAACTACCACAAAATTTTAAGTATGATAATCATAACAGTAAGAGGCGCTTTATTGATTGAAAAATATCGGGGTACAGTGTAACAAAAAGTTAATGCCATAGAGCTAATTTATGTGCCTGCATGGTCGTACTTTTATGAGACATGTGCTAGATAAATTCCATGGTGTGGCAGTATGCTGACAATCAATCCGTTGAATGTGTACACATTGCGAGCAATTTCCAATTGCAGATAAGATTTTTGTATGATCGTTGGAGACATTAACTCCGGATAATACAGGTCTCCAAACCCTTGTTTCCATTTTAAAGCATCCACAACAGAAAAATGTGCTACTGGTATTTATGACGCCGCGAATAAGTATATGTGATTAATAGTTGTCGTCCCTAAGGATGAATTTCACTTTGGCGTGCTAGAAGAACATTTCTCAATGACGGCGTGTCATAATTTTTTTAAAAATAGACTCACAGCGTTATGATCAAATACAACAGAACATTTAAAATTCCAGATGATTATTCTTTCTTTTTCTATGTGTAAGAAAATACCGACGTACGAGCTGTGATGCTTGTTCGGAGCATGCGAAATGCCCTACCACTTATCTTATCTCTTCAGTCCCCTAAGCCCAGTTCGTTATAGACATATTATTAAGATGCCTGTTCTTTTGAGCAGAATTTGGATGAACTAGTGATGTAAAGACATTCAAAATCTGCAGAGCGCTTACGGACAAACCTTCGTCACACCATAGTCAAGTGTCTTTTACACACGATGTCTATTAACGGCAAAAATTCTATCTTGCGCATCTGAATGTTCGCTCTATGGATATTCCTACTCTGTGTTGTGAATCAAAGATACATATAATTCAGTAGCAGCTTACATATTTGGAATTTGCTGTCATTAACATAATTTTTTTTTTAAATTGTATGAATAGAGTTCAGCATATTTGTTATATTGGATTGGGCGTTGAGCTTCCTTAATTTCAATAATTGAAACAGAAATTTAAAAAAAAAAGGTTCAAATGGCTCAGAGCACTATGGGACTTAACTTCTGAGGTCATCAGTCCCCTAGAACTTAGAAGTACTTAAACCTAAATAACCTAAGGACATCATACACATCCATGCCCGAGGCAGGATTCAAACCTGCGACCGTAGCGGTCGCGCGGTTCCACACTGTAGCGCCTAGAACCGCTCGGCCACTCCGGCCGGCAGAAATTTCACCATAATTTAGTGTGTATTATCAAAATTCCTCAAATACACTTCAAGGTGCACAGTAACTTAAGTCGACAGTGCAAACGCCTACTCTACTTAACACAGTAGACGTACTAGCATAAAGAGCGATGAAAAAGTATTTGAGGGCTTTCCTGCAGCGTGAATGGAACCCAGCGAGACTCTGATGCGGATATATAAGAACCGACATGTAGGCAAGTAGTCAGTATGACCTTAGGTTGGAAACTTTTTGATTTGCCGTTACAGATGAACGAGTCTCATACACTGGGGCACTGCTTGTATTCACGATAAGCAGCTCATCCTGAAATTGCGTTGATTTTTTTTTCCTTCTCAAAAGAGGAAACTGATCAACACCCGAACTTTTATAAACTCAAGACTGAGTGCCCTCTTGGATTTTATAATTACGGCGTTCTTCGTAGAATAGGCAAAGTAAAACTTACGACTAAAGGCACTTGAGATTAGGACGAATGGTTGGTTGGTTGGTTGGTTTTGGGGAAGGAGACCAGACAGCGAGGTCATCGGTCTCATCGGAGTAGGGGAGGATGGGGAAGGAAGTCGGCCGTGGCCTTTCAAAGGAAGCATCCCGGCATTTGCCTGGAGCGATTTAGGGAAATCACGAAAAACCTAAATCAGGATGGCTGGACGCGGGATTGAACCGTCGTCCTCCCGAACGCGAGTCCAGTGTCTAACCACTGCGCCACCTATATCGGTTAGGACGGATGAAGTAATTTGTGAGGGTGAAGTAATTTTTCATTCCTAAATCCGATAATGTGATCTTTACAGCCGTCGATAATGGCTTCGAGTCTGATTGGTTTGCTTGCTTCTCTCGGAGTGCTGTAACAGAATTAGTTCTGGACCGATATGGATGCTATGTCGGAGGGGTAATCACCGTGGCAAAAAAGACATTACGGATAGGAATTTTACGTGCTCCAACTGCTGTGTGAGAGACATCCGTAGACGTTACGAAATTTTCGGAAAGCGCTCCAGGAGCTAGGACGCTCTGCCGTCTTGGCATCCTGTGGCGTGTGCTGGATTATCCTCCAAGTTCCAGCGTAGTTAGACACTCCGGAATCAAAGGTTCAATGTTTCTCGTGATGCCACGGGATCTTTGTTCCCATTTCTATCAGGAAACTCGACTGTGCAGTGCGCTAATATTAAGTGCTGCTGGAGCAATTTAAATAAATTAATTTCTTTGAAAGCTCGCCACTGGACTACATCGCATTATAACAATAAGATCTGAAAACAGAGTTACATTTATTTTGTGATCCTTATTGTGTAACTGCTGGATACAATAAGCTGCTAGATTATAAATAGTCATTCGTGGAGAAGAATATAATCTTAAACTGAAAGATTGGTATATTTAATCAACTTACATGAAAGATTAATATGGGAATCAATGACTAATTCGGCTGGAGTTTTGTGCTAGAGACGTAATAATTAGCCTGAGGATATGGTGATCTCAGATTTGGACTTGTCGAATTTACTAATGAAAGAATAAGCCGTATTATCTGCGAGGAAAATGAGTGCTTTAATTTCTGACCTTCACGTATCCGAAATGTATGCTAGACTCTTTTATTGACTGAAAGTACTGTGCAATTTGCTGAAAGCCAACAGGAGGTGAAACGGAAGTTGTTAGTGTCGTCTGTTTTGACTCCAGTGATTCAACTTGGAATTTAATTAACTGCAAAAGGACCGCTGCTGGGAAGCAACCAGTTTTGAAATGAATTAGATACACTGAACGAAATGAATGGACCTGTGGAGGTAACTTCAGTGAAGTTCAGAATGTGATGAATATGTGTTGGCAATCATTTCATGTTATTCCCATCTTTACTGGATTTGCCTCCATCGATCTGTTAATTTTACTATTTAATTTGTTTGGTACCCGACTCCGCATCTGAGGTAGCTAATGCGTGCCTGATCTTGGACGGCAAGGAAATAGTGGTGGTGGGATGAAGTTCCAAATCAACTGACTTTGCGTCAATGTTCTGGATTAAATTTCAAACCTATTAGCAGTGTCTCGTGAAGTGTGAGCATGTGAGAATGTTGAATGTGGACCACCCGTCGGATGAGGATGCTTCTGGTACCATTTGAGAAGTGGAGGCTATGTTTCGGCACCGAGATTCTTCCTCTTTCTTCCCTCATCATCATACAACACATCCATTCAAATGTTCAAATGTGTGTGAAATATTATGGGACTTAACTGCTAAGGTCATCAGTCCCTAATCTTACACACTACTTAACCTAAATTATTCTAAGGACAAACACACACACCCATGCCCGAGGGAGGACTCGAACCTCCGCCGGGATCAGCCGCACAGTCCATGACTGCAGCGCCTTAGACTGCTCGACTAATCGCGCGCGGCACACATCCATTACACTCACCTTGACTCAACAGATGCACTTAAGTCACAACTATCACAAACGGTGAAGAAGAAAACCCTTTCCAGTTAGGAGGTGGGATCTATCCCCCGAGGTCTCCCATTCAGACGATTATGTGTCCTGTAATTGATTTGTCGGATTCATTGTGGCAGGGTAAGTTACAGGTTACAATACTTCACTGACTTTGTTCCCTCATTGATTCTACCCCTGACATCCCATGGCAGAACCTATGATAGGAGTCTTTGGAAGTGTAAGTAGAAACATCAGGCTTACAGGCACGCTCACATTGCCTAACTGTCAAGGGGATGAGAGCGAATTCCAGTTAGAGCCCCCCCTCCCCCTCCGGCGGGCCTACACACATTTCAAATACTCACTACATAAGCATTTGCGTAAAACTTTTCTCAACATTGTCGCAGAAGCTAAAATAGGGTTGCGACCATTATTAAAAATTATTTTACTAATATACCATTGCCTTTTCTTGAAAGGAGATAAACGTTTACAGCATGCATAGACTTAGGGAAAGCATTTCACACTGTTAAGCCTGGCTCCGTAGCTGACTGGTCAGCGTAGATGGCTGTCAATGCGAAGGATACAGGTACTGCCAAAGTGATTTCCTTGGTGGGAGGACTGGTACGGGGTATACTGAGCCTCGTGATGCGAATTGATGAGCTACTTGAGCGAATAGTAGCGGCTCACGGTCTCTAAAGTCTGAAAAACAGCCGATAGAGCGCTATGCTGACCACATGCCCCTCCACACCTCAGCCGCATGACGCTGCAAGGCAGATAATGACATGGCGGCCGGAAGACATTCCTTGGACCTCCACGGTCTGACGAGAAGCTCGGTTTGCCAATTTTAATAAACACTTTGGAATTCTAAAAGGCGTAGGGGTTGAAAATACAAGGAGCGGAAGGTTATGTGCAATACGTACAGTCGTTAGCCATCAACGGACAGGAAAGGTTTCTAGCTATCCGCGATGTTATCAAGTCTTCGCGTTGTGCAAGTAGTAAAGGAAACCAGAGAGAAATTTTGAAAGCAAATCGAAGTTCAGGGCGAATAATTCGAAAGTTTGAGGTTTTGTTGACGACAGTGTAATTCTGTAAGAGATGGGGAAGGAAAAGAAAGTGCAGTTGTATCTTAAAAAGAGGTCATAAGATGAACATCGACAGAAGTATAACAAGGATAATGGAATGAGTTTAATCAAGGGATGCTGAGGGGAATACTTTTGGAGGTGAGATACTAGGAGCAGCAGCTGAGTTTTGTTATTTGCGCATTTGTGATGGTTTTTGTGCGGAACTGAAACGTGGACGCTAAACAGTTCATATCAAAAGAAAATATATTTTTGAACTTTGCTGCTACAGGATAATGATTGGATGAGTAGATCGGATAACTAATAAGGATATGCTGAATCCAATTGACTAGAAAAACATTAAATCAAACGAAACTACAGTACAACTTGCTCAAATCGGCACGTGTATAATTCGGAAATGTGCCCAAACCGTACAAGTATTTCAGTCCCGACGCATTCAGTGCACTTTTCATATGCTGATTTTTTGTATAAAGCGTAACGTGCTTAACGCGGAAACAGAAAGCAAATATTAGAACATACTTATACTGTATTACAGTCCATTATTTATTGACGACTTTACAAGGGGTTACTCTGCTAAGAGGCGCAAAACCAAGAAAAGGTGTCCAGCGCAGCTCGGCGCTGCTGGTGTGGACCTAATACTGCGCCGCTCTGTGCAACAATAAATAAGTTACTTTGTGTCCGTACAGTACATCAAAGGAAAAGGTTCGTTCTTTAGTGGTCTCTTTGTCATCTTTCTGGTTTCCGTCATTATTGACGCACGCCGGGGCATGCAGGAACATTGTTGCGCATTTACCAACACACTGCTGCAATGTGCGCAGTGGAAGAGGTGGGTATTCTTCCGTTAAACAATGCTTTTATCCGGCAAGGTTATTATTTTCTGCCAGTTTCGGCTGAATATTAGCACTTTAAGAGATACAGTAATATGATGTCGAACAAACGGAATGTGTCGTCAACACTTAACGAAAAGATTAATGTAATCGAGGCGAGCGAAATTATGTTGCGTTTCAAAGGTAAAACACAAATTTATGAGACTTTGGGAAACAAGGATAAGATTCGGGACGAATGGATGAAATGGAATAGGCAGATAAAAAGAAAAGCGAAGAAGACCGGAAATGAAGAAATTAACGAAATAGTGTGGAAATGATTCGTAAGTGTGCGGGCAAGAAACTTATCTTTATGTGGACCCATGTTGCAGAGTGAGGCTCTAAAAGTCGCTAAAGAGCTTTGAATTAGGTAGTTTACGGCATCCACAGGATGGCTGGATAGTGTCAAAGCTAGGCACAACATCGGGGGTGGAATGAAGTGTGTGGGGAAGCTAAGGATGTGCAGGAAAGTGTAGCAACAGAATGGAAGACAATGCTGTCCAACTTAATTGTGAATTATGACCCGAAAGACGTATTCAATGTCGATGTAACGGGACTGTTTTATGGTGCGCTGCCTGCAAACTCGCTATCAATTCGAGGTGAAAAGTGCACCGGCGGAAAAATGTCCATGGAAACACTCACTGCACTGCTGAGTGGAAACATGTTAGGTGAAATGGGGAAGCCACAAGTGATTGGAAAGGCGGCAAAAGCGCGTTGTTTCAAAAACATAGATGTCAGTAAGCTTCCAGTCACATGGCGAAGCAATAAAATGGCTTGGATGGTCAGTGGTCTTGGGGAAGAATGGCTGGGCTCTTTCAATGCCAAAATGAAAAAAGGGAATCGCCAAGTTCTCCTTTTCCTAGACAACGCAACCTACCACCCGAAAGTAGCGTTATCAAACGTGAAATTGGCTTGGTTCCCTTCAGGTTCAACCTGCCTCACACAACCCATGGACCAGGGTATTCAAGTGTCATTATAGACGATTACTGATGCAGTCTGTTCAAATGGTTCAAATGGCTCTGAGCACTATGGGACTCAACTGTTGTGATCATAAGTCCCCTAGAACTTAGAACTATTTAAACCTAACTAACCTAAGAACATCACACACACCCATGCCCGAGGCAGGATTCGAACCTGCGACCGTAGCAGCAGCGCGGCTCCGGACTGGAGCGCCTAGAACCGCACGGCCACCGCGGCCGGCGGTGCAGTCTGTTATTCTTAGTGTTGAAGCAGCCGAAAGTTCGTTTGCTCTTGCACGGTCAGTTTCTATCCGAGATGCAGTAAGCTGGGTTGATATGGCAGTAAAGTAAAAATAACCCGAAACTGTCCCCAAGTGCTCCAACAAAGCGGGGTTTGAGGTCAAGAACAAGACGCTTCAGAGGCCACGAAGTTCAAGACAATGCAGCAGCAATTGCCGAATTAATGAAAATGCGAAACATTTCATGTAGTGCAGAAAATTACATTCGAATTGATGACTTTCTGTCAACTCACTCCAATTTCACTTCAGCAACGGATTTAATAGAAATGCGCAACACAGAGGATGCTGAAGAAGAAACAAAGGAAGAAGAGGAGCAAAATGACGCCCCCAGAAAAACTAATACGCCTGAAGGAGCAGTTGCATGCATAAACGATGTTATGCAATTTGCAGCCCACACAAATTCTCTCAACTTGTTGGAACTATTGTACGGTGCATAAAATTGCCTAGAAAAAACACATTTAAAAACAGAAAATTAAAACAAGTCTCCCACATTCACATGTAGCGAAAAAAAGTGAAATGTGAAGCAAATAAACATGGGAATAATATGTATGTACATAGAATAATAAACGAATTTAAAGTTGGAGTAAAAATATAGAAATGTCGTGTTGTTCATCAATTAGTGTAACAGTCTAGTGTTACATTGTCCAATATATAGTAAACGAACATCTACTGTGCTGGAGTAAAGGTACGTAAATACAGTATATACATAATAAAAAAAATACTGTACTTTTGTGCATGATATCTGACACATTTTACGTAGCCCAGTGAGTTTTGTGTAATCCGGAAGTGTGACCAATTTGAAAAATTATTTAAGTCCCAGTCGATTCCGTTTTGAGCAATTTTTACTGCATATGGTTCTAAACAGTTGATAAACCGTCAGACATCTATGACATATATATGCAGACGAAGCGACGAATGAAAATTTGTACCAATGCTGGAATTGGAACATAGATCTCCTGCTAACTCGGCAGATGCCCTAACTACTACGCCAACCTGGCATAGTGGTTTTGTGCAACTATACCGACGGATGCTGGCCGCAGCAGTTATCCAGAGGTGCAGAGGCTCCCACAGAGTAGACTAGCAAGTAGAGCTGCATTGAGCCAGTCTTAAGACTGCAGACCAGAACAACAGCAGTAGCAGTGCAGAGCATCTGACTTCGTTCAAATGAGCTGGCGAAGCTGACTTGTATTCGGGAGGAAAATGCTTTAAATTCCCTTCTGACTATCCTCACCATGGTTAGTGGTTTCCCTGTATCACATCAGGTGATCAGCTTGATTGGTTCGTTGACAGGAGAAAAGCTCATAATTCCTCCCACCCCACCCCCACCCCCGCCTCCCCACACGTCCCCCCCCCCCCCCCCTCTTCCACTAGTCGAATCAGGACGGACGCTAGATGAGCTAACTGTCATGAAATGTCATGAACTCTCATTTTGACTTCCTTTCTATTTTCTACGATCTTTTGTGCATTACGTAGTAGTCCTACTAGTAAGGGAAACGAATGTTTTAAAAACAATGCCTGCAGTCTGCCCTTGAAGCAGAGTGGTTGAAAGTTCTGAATATCCAAGACAATTTCAACTTTTGTCAGTTTTCCACGTTCACATGGTTCTGTCTCCACAACTTTATTAATGAAATGCTGCTCCAACTGCTAACCTGTCGTGCACCTAGTACATTTCTTAGCAGTAAATTTCTTAGCAGCTGGAGAGGCATATCAATGATTTCGACTTTGTTTGGAACTCGCAAAATCGAGTGAAATAGGCCGCCAACGCTCCAGCTTGCATTAACCAAGTCGTCGTGAGATTAGGGCAGTGATGTTGTTTAAAGGTGTTGCATATTTCAAGTCGGGAGTCACTGTGGTGTGCACGTAATAAGGCGAGAGGGTAAGGCAGAGCACAAGAGCTGGGGCAAAGTGAGACGTGATGAACCAGCCAATACCGGCAAGCCACTGGGTACGCTTCAGGGTGCGTGTAATTTAGCGTTGACTTTCATGTTTGTTTATGTGTTTGAACGGCCTGGTCCCAGTGCTAATACTGGTTCCTGCCAAATCATCGTAGCTAAGCGCTGTCGGGCTTGCATAGTACTTGGATGGGTGACCATTCTGGTCTGTCGAGGACTGTTGGAAAGCGGAGTGCACTTAGCCGTTGAGCAGCTACGGCCACGGAAACTCAAGGGCCGGGAGAAAGATGTGCTGACTACATGACCCCCCCCCCCACACATGCACACACAATCATAGTCGCATCCAGCGACGCCTAACGGTATAACTGGGCCATTCAAAGCCTGCGCTGACGCAATTTTTGTGTGGTGAGGGTACTTGGCGACTGCAGCGCTTATTGTGGGTGACATAAAGTGAACATAACAGGTATTACATTAACAAGCGACAGCGATGATTTTACAACCGCATAAATTTTTATATAGAGAATTAGAAACCAAAACAATGATGCGATGGGGCGCATACCCCATCATTACCAGTTATCAGGATAGACAACGGATAGAGTATTTGGCGTGGGACGGAGACAGAAAGCTCAATGGAGACGCCACAAAGCATAAGAGGAAATCAAATGAAAAAGACACACATATGAAAACAGCAAGTAAACTGTTTATTATATGAAAAGTAATCACAATAGCTGTTAATACGTGTATCCCACTGTGAAACAAGAGAGTCAGTACTTCATGCAAAAATGTTTGCGGTTGCAGAACCGTGATTACACCTAGGCGTGCAGCTTTCTGTCCCAAGCAAATCGACGGCCACGGCGTCTTCCTTCAGGGTTTGAAAAATATGGAAATATGATTGGGAGAGATCGGGGCTTGTCAGGGAAACTTCTGCCTTCTGCCTCTTGGGCGGGCACAGATGCTGCCAAAGCAGTTTCGAGTACACTGCAACAGTTTCCCTGGGAAGCCTTAACACATCCTCCAAACAGTCCCAATCTCTCCCTACGCGATTCCCATATTTTTGGAGCACCGAAGAAAGGCATTCGTGATGGTCTACTCAGCAACTGGGCAACTGCGAACTTTTTCCATGAAATTTTTGATCGTTTTGTCTCGCGTTGGGATAAATGTATTAACAGCTACGACGATTAATTTCGAATAGTATACTTCTTTTCCGTCTGTGTCGTTTTCATTTGTTTGCCCGTTACACTCTTCGTCCGTCTCTCCGCATATAGCATCATGTACCTCGGCTTCTTTCTTGCGCATCACTACCTGTATAGTGATACACAAGAATCGTTACAATTTACTACTAGAACAGAAATATCAGCAGAGTTCGCAAGAGCGATGCTGGGTGCAAAGGTGGTACTTTGACCAGTCATTTGCGTCTTAGTAAGCGCGTGTTGTTCGGTACAGGTTTCGCACCAAATAATTGGACTTTTAATATTTGATGCTAGAGACTGACTTGTCAAGGGTTAATTACAGCTTACAAACGGCATTGTTTCTGCAGTAACTTTGAGTCTCGTGACGTTCGTTTGGCTTTCGATCCACCCTGTTTCGTCTTCGTGGAGATTACTGCAGAAGCTGCCAAAAACCAGTTGGTAGGCGTTGTTTTTACAATGAACGGCGTACGTCTGGAGGCATAGTGCTTCTGAAAGCAGGTTGTTACGTGGTAAATCATTGTTGGAGTAGTTATAATTTCCGCCCTGTTTTACGGGTCCAAGCTTTGCTATCGACTCTTCTTAAGATGGTTTATGTAGATTTGACGATAACTAATTTGGACTCGTTGATAAATGTTTTCTGGTGATTCAGTGGTGCAATATGCGGCATAGATTGTTGGCTCTAAAACAGTTCTAATTTACTTCTCTGTGGCCTTCTCGACTAACTTAAGCTATCACTGTTACCACGGCCAGTGGATTAGCTAAAACAATTTAAAAAAATTAATCAACTACGAATTCGCTGGGATAAATGACAATGCCTGTTACTGCAATTAGTAATTGTATTTATTTATTTTGCCTTTGGGCAGCAATGACCTGCAGTAGTTACAACGTCCCCATGTTAACATAACTGCAAATTTCACAGTAGGACAATGCTTAGAGTTTGACGGACGAACATGTTCTTAATGTAAAATAAACACAAAGTGTCGACATCATACCGTCCTCAGTTGCTACAATAGTGCCAAGTTAACAGAACTGTAGATTTCAGAACAGAACAACGATGAAAGTTCGAAGTACGAACGTAAGTTCTTAATGCAAGATAAAAGCACAAAATTACGATCCAGTTTTCGATCCGGTCTGATTCCATGTGAGGACGAGCACGACAGAAAAATATGATGTGAAACTAGATACCGGCGCCTTTTAAGCAGTTTGCGGGAAGCTTGTATACATCAAGCCGGTGAAGTGAAGCAGTTACATTAATGGGGAGGGGCAACCCCTCGCAACCTATTTCTTATACAGGACTGCTTGAGCGCAATGTACTCGCCGACGTAAGTGAAGTTTGCCGCCGGCCAGAGTGGCCGAGCGGTTCTAGGCGCTACAGTCTGGAACCGCGCGACCACTACGGTCGCAGGTTCGAATCCTGCCTCGGGCATGGATGTGTGTGATGTCCTTAGGTTAGATAGGTTTAAGTGGTTCTAAGTTCTAGGGGACTGATGACCTTAGAAGTTAAGTCCCATAGTGCTCAGAGCCATTTGAACCATTTTTGAAGTTTGCCAATTTTCTTATCCAAGATCTCCACAAAGATAATGTATGGACTGCATCATCTACATCTACATGAATACTCTGCAAATCACATTTAAGTGCCTGGCAGAGGGTTCATCGAAGCACCTTCGCAGTCTCGTATACCGCGCGAAAAAAACGAACACCTGTATCTCTCCGAGCGAGCTCTAATTTTCCTTATTTTATTATAGTAGTCGTTTCTCCCTATGTAGGTGGGCGTCAACAAAATATTTTCGCATTCGGAGGAGAAAGCTGATGATTGAAATTTAGTGCGAAGATGAAAAACGCCTTTGTTTTAATGATATCCACCCTGAATCCTCTATCATTTCAGTGACACTCTATCCCCTATTTTGAGATAATACAAAACGTGCTGCCCTTCTTTGAACTTTATCGATGTACTCCGTCAGCCCTTATCTGGTAAGGATCCCTCACCGTGCAGCAGTATTCTAAAACAGGACGGACAAGCGTAGTGTTGGCAGTCTCTTTAGCAGATCTGTTACATTTTCTAAGTGTTCTGCCAATAAAAAGCCTTCCCCGCAATATTTTCTATGGCTTCTTCCAATTTAAGTTGTTCGTAATTGTAATGCCCATTTATTTAATTGAATTTACGACCTTTCTATTTGACTAATTTATCGTGTAACCTAAGTTTAACGGATTCCTTTTAGCATTCATGTGGATGACATCACACTTCTCGTTATTTAGGGTCAATTGCCAATTTTCGCACCATAAAGATATCTTTTCTAAATCGTTTTATAATTTGTTTTGCTCTTCTGATGACTTTACTAGTCGATAAACGACAGTGTTATCTGCCAACAACCTAAGACGGCTGTTCAGATTGTCTCTCAAACCGTTTATATAGACAAGGAACAGCAAGGGGCCTATACACTACCTTAGGGAACGCCAGAAATTACTTGTGTTTTACTCGATGACTTTCTGTTAATTACAACACACTGTGATATCTCTGTCAGGAAATCACGAATCCAGTCACATAACTGAGATGATATTCTATAAGCACGCAATTTAATTACAAGCCTCTTGTGTGTTACAGTGTCAAAAGTATTCCGGAAACTCAGAAATACGGAATAAACTTGTAATCCATTGTCAATAGCACTCAACACTTCGTGAGGGTAAAGAGCTAGTTGTGTTTCACAAGAACGGTGTTTTCTAAATCAGAGTTGACTGTGTGTCAATAGTCCGGTTTCTTCGAGGTAATGCACAATGTTCCAATACAATATAGTTCCAAAATCCTGCTGCTTATCGACTTTAATGATATGGGCCTGTAATTTAGTGGATTATTCCTAATATCTTTTTTGAACATTGTTGTGACCTGTACAACTTTCCAGTCTGTGGGTACGGATCTTTCGTCGAGCGATCGATTGTATATGATTGTTAAATATCATATCGACTGTAGTCAATTGCTGACACTCGAACGCGCTACCTCATCGTCAGTGTGGTCTGATTTGTTTGCACTGTGCCGCTAGTAGAAGGGAGGAGATCCGAACCCGGTATCTGTTGCATATCACAGTCCGGACTAGTATTAAGGTGCACACATTGCCCTTTACTAAAGGGACCGTTTTGCTTCTGCTTATATTCAGATGCATCAGCTAGAAGTGCTGTTAAGGTCATAGCGATGGCTGACTTGCTGACTGTCCTGATATACCTGATGCTGCTTCTGTTGTTACTGTTGTACCTGCAGCAGCTGAAACTGTTCCTGTTGGGCTAGTGATTGTTGCTGAAACTATAGTGGATGGTGCAGAAGCTGCTGTTGCTGTTCGTGCTGTGGCTCCTTTTGCTGCAGAAATTGCAGGTTAAGGGTTGGCGGTTCACCCTGCTGGGTCTCACAATGAATTTTGGACTTCACCGGCAACGGAATGTTCGATCTGATGGCAGATTTACAGGGCTGACTGTGTGACCTGACCAGTGTAAGAGAGATCGGCTATTTATGAGATCAACTGTGTTGCACAACCGCTGCAGACGTGTAGCTAAGAAATCACTCATAATTCCAGCGTACGTTACTCAGCACTTAATCTCTTCTTCTCTGCGCGAACGACGATATGGGTATATAAGAATACTTACAAGAATACCAAGAGTATGAGCCGCCACACTCCGCGAAACGTAAGCATCTCTCACAAGGCAAACTTCGCAACACGACCGCGTTGTCAGAGAGCTGGAAACAAATTGCTTGACTGGTAAGTATCACAGAATTGCACACAGTCCATAATGCTCCAATAGGAAGAATTCACTATGCTCTCACAAGTGCTTAATGCCTTAGTACACAACGTGGTCGCAGTAACTCCTTCCTGCCCAAACCTAACTTGAAGTACCACGCCACTTTGACAGACTCGGCCTGACACAGTATGCTTCTGATCTGACCAAATAAATTTCTGAAATCGTCTTGTGGCTAGCTTTCCTGTTATACTAGACTGAGACGAATTAGGCAACGCACTCACGATGACTCTTACAAAGCAATAGACACCAACATCTCTACAAACACAGATATATATATATATATATATATATATATATATACCAAAAGGTCTGCAGTAAAATTCACTCCTGTGAAGTTAACTGTTTATTAAGGTAAACCGATATGTGGACAATTACCACGGTTATGTTTGATGCAATTGTTATGCAAAGAACAAGTGAACAGAAATGTTCTACAGATGTGTGTTAGCTGCTCTGTGTTGAGTAAGACATTCAGATCGAACGTAACAGCAAGATGTTGACTAGTGGTGTAAATATCAATCGCTTACGGGAGTGCCAAGCTTAACAAGAGTGTTGTACAGATGTATGAAATGACTCTCAGTACACTGAATGATAACGCTCCTAATAGACATTTAAGGTCATAATTAGTTTATATTAAATCATAACAGTTCCAACTATAGTGCGTGATCGCACATTCTAACTGTGGGAGACAATACTATTACCTTTAAAGTAATTGATATACTATAGACTATTGTTAACCATTATCTTAAGGAAATCCTAACGATGCTACCCTGTCTTCATTCACTTTAATTTAAAAGTTTATCGAATCACTTTAACTGAAAATATTGTCGAAATTCTCTTCATGAAATGACAGCGAAGATCGCGGCTAGATGAGAATCACTGTATGACGGATATGACTCATGTGGAGAAGCGCTGGGTTGGAGGAAGTATTTCGCTGCCGTGGCAATGCTGCTGTTTGTTGAAGATGACTGGACCACAGCAAAATAGCGATGGTCTGTTCATCAGTTATAAAAATCAGTAACAGTACACACTGCAAAACTATTTCCATTGCACGATCATCTGTCTATTAACTTCACTTTCAAATGAATGGAAGCTTAGGCCCTTACGCTGTCAAAGCTCACTTTTGAAGCAGTTCACAGTCCAAAACACAATACTACTCGTATATCGACCAGTCTTCGCCTGTAAAACAGACCATAGAAAGAGTAAATTTCACACACATTTTTCTGATTGGATAATCCAGAAATAGTTCTGTTCACTGCTCGAACAAATCTGAGTGCAATGGAATCTCCATTTCTTAAACTGACAGGTTCTGGTTCTGGATTGTTTGGTGCAACTTCGGTTTCTTCTTCCTGCCGATGTCTTCTGCAAAGAACTTGAAAAAAAAAAAAAAAAAACGTTCCCACTTGTAATTGTTTCTTTCTCCCTTGAGCTTCACCACTTCCACTTTCCTCTTCTGCATTGATCTTCAAATGAAATCTTCTTCTTGAAATATTGGTAAATTACCGCAATGATAGTGAAACAATTGTTTTTTAGAATGTTCTGAGTTCCACTCTGTCACCCTGTAGATCGCAGGGCTTTCCGTCCCAATAGACTACCAATTGAGGTGGTGCAGTGGTTAGCACACTGGACTCGCATTCGGGAGGACGACGGTTCAAACCCGCGTCCGGCCATTCTGATTTAGATTTTCCGTGACTTCCCTAAATCGCTTCAGGCAAATACCGAGATGGTTCCTTTGAAAGGGCACGGCCGACTTTCAAAATGGTTCAAATGGCTCTGAGCACTATGGAACTTAACTTCTGGCCGGCCGGTGTGGCAGAGCGGTTCTAGGCGCTTCAGTCTGGAACCGCACGACCGCTACGGTCGCAGGTTCGAATCCTGCCTCGGGCATGGATGTGTGTGATGTCCTTAGGTTAGTTAGATTTAAGTAGTTCTAAGTTCTAGGGGACTGATGACCTCCGATGTTAAGTCCCATAGTGCTCAGAGCCATTTTGAACTTAACTTCTGAGGTCATCAGTCCCCTAGAACTTAGAACTACTTAAACCTAACTAACCTAAGGACATCACACACATCCATGCCCGCGGCAGGATTCGAACCTGCGACCGTAGCGGTCGTGGCGGTTCCAGACTGAAGCGCCTAGAACGGTTCGGCCACTCCGGCCGGCACGGCCGACCTTCTTCACCATCCTTCTCTAATCCGATGGACCGATGACCTCGCTGTTTGGTTCCCTCCCCCAAAGCAACCAACCCAATAGTCTATCTCTGAGCTCTTCCAACCGTCTTCTCCTTGCACTACTACTAAAGCTGTTAAACAGTCTTCTTATTCGACTGATGCGGCCCGCCACGAATTCAATCTCCTGTGCCAACATTTTCATCTTAGAGAAGCAATTGCAACCTACTTCCTTAATTATCTGCTGCATGTATTTCAAATTCTGTCATCTTCTGCAACTTCATGTGTACCATGGAAGTTATTCCTTGATGTCTTAAGAGAGTCCTGTCATCCTTTTCCTAGTCAGTGTTTTCCCTATGTTCTATTCCTCACCGATTCTGTGGAACACCTACTCATTCCTTGCCTTATCAATCCACCTAATTTTCAAAATTATTCTGTCACGCAGCACCCCAAAGGCTTCGATTCTCTTCTGGTCCGGTTTTCCCAAGGTCTTTGTCTCATTTCCATACAATGATGTGCTCCAAACGTACATTCACAGAAATTTATTCCTTAAATTAAGCCGGCCGCAGTGGCCGAGCGGTTCTAGGGGCTTCAGTCCGGAATCGCGCTGCTGCCACGGTCGCAGGTTCGAATCCTGCCTTGGGCAGGATTTGTGTGAAGTCCTTAGGTTAGTTAGGTTAATTAGTTCTAAGTCTAGACGACTCATGACCTCAGCTGTTAAGTCCCATAGTGCTTACAGCCATTTGAATAATTTTTGGACCTTAAATTAAGACCTATGTCCGATATTACCTGACTTCTTTTGGCCCGAAATGCTCTTTTTGCCAGTGCTAGTGTGTTTTTTGCGTCCTTCTTGCTCCCTTTAATATATTATTTTGCTGCCCGGGTAGCAGAATTCCTTAACTTCGTCTACTTCGTGATCCCCAATTCCGATTTTAAGTTTCTCACTATTATCATTTCTGCTACTTCTCATTATTTTCGTCTTTTTTCGACTTTCTCTCAGTCCATGTTCTGTACTCATTAGATTGTCCATTCGATTCAACAGATTGTGTAGTTCTTTTTCACTTTCACTGAGGATAGCAATATCATCAGCGAATCTTATCGTACAGGCTATATTCTTTCACATTGAATTTTAATTCCACTCTTGAACTTTCTTTTGTTTCTCTCATTGCTTCTTCGATGTACAGCTTGAACAGTAGGGACGAGAGACTACACCCGTGGCTTACATCCCTTTTTATTCTCCTCTTTGTGAAACCTAAACAGCCTATCTTTGTGGTACCTCTTACTAGCTGAAATTTATTACAGAACTCAGTTAGTCTTTCTCCTGTCTCATTGCATAGTACCAAGCTCATATTCTCCTGTAACCCTTTCTTACACTCCCTCCCCTACTACCGCATTCCAATCCTCCAAGAGTATCAGATTTCCATCTCCCTTTATACACTGCATTCCCATTCAATATTCTCATATACTTTATTTAGCTCTTCATCCTCTGTTTGCGACGTCGCCATATAGAGCTGAACTATTGCTGTCGGCTTTGGTTTGCTGTCGATTTTGATAAGAATAACCCTATCAGTCAACTGTTCACAGTAACTCTCTTTCCTACCTTCCTATTCATAATGCATCCTACTCCCGTTATACCATTTTCTGCTGCTCTCGATATTACCAGAAGTCCTGGTCTTCTTTCCATTTCACTTCACTTATCCCCGCTTACCTAGAGCCTCTGCAATTATCTTTTCAGGTTTTCTAGCTTCCTTACTTCTGACATTCCACGCCCCAGCTCGTAGAATGTTACCTTTTCTTTGGTTAATCGGTGTTTTCCTCATCGTCACCTCCCCCTTGGTAGTCCCCTCCAGGCGATCCAGGAGGGGACTACCCAGTGTATATAGATAACCATGACACTTCTTTCCGTTACAGGCTACATGTCCTTGGATACTAAAAACGAAATAAATTTCTACAAATTTACTCGTTTCCGTGTCCGACCATCCAAAGCACATCCAGTCCCGTCGTGAACTTCTCGCTCATCAACTGTCACTTCTGCACTCACAATTTTTCTTACAGATAACGTGCTTCCTATTCGGACAAAGCTTCCAAAAATACAGAGATGTTACATATGATTACATTGAAAAACATTTTCTTTATGCGCCCACGCACATAAAGTCATGGAATGAATATATATAACAATACATGCCTTCGAAGTATTAAATTGGTGGGGGAGACTGTTGTGTATTCATTGAAGAAGATTAAACATGCGCGTTACAGTGCACTAAGGACTGGTTCGAGAACGTGTTCCCATACAAGAGACATATGATTTGGCACCCGTCCCCTCCTGTCCCTCCCCTCTCCCCTTCTGCCATCCCCACCTCCTCTCTCAAGCATTAGTTGCTTTTCCTTGTTCTTTCTGTGCGACCTTTAAAAATAGATCTAAATCTAGAGGTCGTATTTTTCTTTTAAATTACATACTACATAGACATTCCTCCTAACAAATATATTTCGGTATTTTATCCAGTGCTAAATGCAATTAATTTCCGAACAAGGTAATTTATGAGATGTTTAGAAGCTTGTAGTCAAAGCACAAAGAACAGAATAATTGTGTCGTTATAGCTTCAGTAAAAAGTATGTATTAAATTGAGTGGAAGGAATTAAAACATTTAGATATCTGCTGATTTTTAATTTGATATTGAAACTATATAATTTCACAATTCACAAATTATTTTATTTTTCATTTTAAAAAAATCATCTAATATTATGTCCACTTGTAAAATATACCTAAGACTGCTTAATTGCCTAAGTTGTCGTCATGTATTTCCTGTAAGATAGGGCTTTTGTGAAATATGGAGCTTTGGTAAAACGCGAGCCTAATTAGATTGGGACTTCATTAAAAAGTTAATGTTTAAAGCAAATTTGCTTTCTTTCTTAAAATGCAGATTATCAGTTATCTCCATTCCTTACTTAGCTTGCCATCTACCGCGAATCTCTCGCCCAGCACAGGGTCCTAAGAGACTGGGAAAAAGCGCAGGTGACACCTGTATATAAGAATAGTAAAAGAACGGACCACAAAATAACAGACCAAAATCCTTGACATTGGGTTGCTGCAGGATTCTTGAGCATATTCTGAGGTCGAATACCATAAATTTCCTTGAGAGGAAATATTTTTTGCCATAAATCAGCACAGTTGTAGAGAGCAATACTCGTGTAAAGTTCAGCTTGCCCACATTCTCACATGAGATCCTGCGAGCCATTGCTAGGGTTTCGTAAGACATTTGACAAAGTACCACACTGCCGAGTTATAACAAAGGTATCCAGCATACGTAATAAGTTCGCAGGTATATGAGTGGCTCGAAGGCTTCCTAAGTAACTGAACCTCAACGTTGTCCTCAGCGGCGAGAGTTGATCGCAGGCAAGGGCATCGTCAGGAGTGCCCCAGGGAAAGGTGACAGGTTGGTTGGCCGTTTGGGGGAGGGGACCAACAGCGAGGTCATCGATCCCATCGGATTAGGAAAGGATGTGGGAGGAAGTCGGCCGTGCCCTTTCAAGGAAACCATCCTGAGATTTGCTAAAGCGATTTAGGGAAGTCACGGAAAACCTAAATCAGGATGGCCGAACGCGGGTTTGAATCTTCGTCCTCCCGAATGCGAGTCCAGTGTGCTAACCACTGCGCCACTCGCTTGGTGGAAGTGTGACAGGATCGCTCTTATTTTCTATACGGGCTGTTTGGAAATTTCCGTTATAGATTTGTAGGACCTGTAGAGGATACTTTGAACAGGAACCCATGCCTCGAAAGGTATCGTTTCTGTGCTATAGTTTACTGGCTAGGTACCCATCAGGGAAATCATAGTAGGAAGTGTTTACATCGGATCGGCTGACATCCTTTGACGTCTATCTGACCTAATTCGAGCCTCATTCACGTGTCTGTGAGTGTTAGAGAAACGTTGTTGAGTACGCGTTTGCAGAATACACCGACATGATCCTACTGAACGGCGAATCACACGGTAATGGAAGAGCTGCTTGTCGCCTTTATCAAGATCGTTCTCCACAACGTCCAGCTCCATAGCGTACCATTATCGCCACTACTGCGCATCGGCATCGAGAAAGGGTACCTCCACTGTCAACAGGCGTGGCTATGGTGCTCCATGGAGGGGCTGTACAGCCAACATGGATGAGGCTGTCTTGCATCACGTTGAAGAGAACCCGTGAACAAGAACACGAGCATTTTCTTTGACCATTGAAGAGTGGAACTGTAAAACAAGTACTGCGTTATTCCTAATCAATTACGTGTAAAAGTGGTATCGGTACCAACGACTTGTCAAATGGCTGTAGCACTAAAAGTCTTAGACATTTGGAACGGAAACTTCAGAGTACCCGGTATACATAAATGATCTGGCGGACAGGGTAAGCAACAATTTGGGGCTGTTTGCTGATGATGCTGTAGTGTATGGGAAGATAACATCGCTAAGTGACGTAGGACTATACAAGATGGCTTAGGCAGAATTGATGAGACGGATGGCAGCTTGCTTTGCTTTAAATGTAAGTTAATGCAGCTGAGTAGGAAAAGCAAACCCGTAATGCTAGAATGCAGTAGTGTTAGTGTGGTGATTGACAAAGACAAGTCAATTAAATATCTAGATTAAAGTTGCAAGCCGATATGAAATGGAATGAGCATGTAAGAATTGTGGTAGGGAAGACGAACGCTCGACTTCAATTTGTTAGGTGAAAGTGTGGTTGAACTGTAAATGAGGCCGCATATAGGACAGTACTACGACCCATTGCTGAGTACTGTTGAAGTTTTTGGATGCGCACCAGGTCAGATTGAAGGAAGACATCGAAGTAATTCTGAGGTGGGATGGTAGATGTGTTACCGGTATGTTCGAACAACAAAATGGTTCAAATGGCTCTGAGCACTATGGGACTTAACATCTGAGGTCATCAGTCCCCTAGAATTTAGAACTACTTAAACCTAACTAACCTAAGGACATCACACACATCCATGCCCGAGGCAGGATTCGAACCTGCGACCGTAGTAGTCGTGCGGCTCCAGACTGTAGGGCCTAGAGCCGCTCTACCACACCGGCAGGCTTCGAACAACACGCAAGTGTTACTGAGATGCTTCAGAAACTCAAATGGGAACCACTGGAGGGAAAATGACGTTCTTTTCGAGGAGCACTACGGAGAAAAATTAGAGAATCGGAACTATTCTACTGCCGGCAACGTATATTTCCTGTAATGACCGTAAAAATAAGCTTAGAGACATTAGGGCTCTTACGGAGGCGCATAGACAGTCGTTTCTCCCTCGGTCTACTTCCGAGTGGTACAGAAAAGGAAGTAACTAGCAGTGGTGGAGAGTACCCTCCGCCACGCACCATACGGTTGATAGTTGGCAATACTCTCTTAGGATGTAAAGGTTGGCTACAGCGCGCATACCCAAGCTGTGGAATCTAAGATATTGTTGTCGCGCTTCGCAGCGCACGGATTAACTAGTGACAGTTTTGAAGCCAGTGTAGGAGCCCGACTGCTGTGGTGCGCATGTGTGTTGGGCGAGGAGTCGTCACCGAGCTGCTGTACTGCCGTGGCCTCCAGCAGAGACACAGGATTTGGTAGTGAGTTGATATTTTTTATAATTTGCAGCGCGCTTATTAATTTAAAGAAAAAGGTTTGTGTGTGTGCGTAGCAGAGGACGTTAATTTTGATAATGATAGGAGTTATATTCTTAAGGGAAACCATTGTTAGGTGAATAGATTTATTGATTTCTTTTGTAATTGTCAGGAAATTGTTTCACTATGTATTTAATTGAGAAGTATTTCAGTCTGTCTCAAGAGTTTGATTAATTTGTAATACTGCTTTAATGCCACTGGAGGCAGATTTACATACGAAGCGATTGTTCAAAGAGCTTCTAGCGTTTTGTTAGTTGAATGAGAAAGAATCGCTTTCAGAATATAGTTTTTGAAAAAAGGAATTATTTGTTTATGTTATCATTTATCGAGTTTAGATTTGACCAAACCCTTTCTCTTGAATTGTATGTAGTTGTAATAAGCAGCCGCAGCAACAGCAGGAGCCGCCATACAGAACATGCATTGCACTCAGCATGAATAATAGCTTTTTTTATGCTTTTGTTAAATAATGGAATGCAGCAGATCAAGCAGTTGCAGCAGAAAGACCAAGTAAGTTATTTGTTGCGCACAGGACCAATTAAAAAGAATAATAAAGTTTAGGCGATCTCTGTAATAGTAAAGTTAACAAGAGTACAAGCACGAGATTTTCAGTAGAAAACACGAGATAAGAAAATAGAGCTCGCGACTTTCACGGTGGCTTGCGGAGTATGTAATGAAGATGTAGAAATGGGAACGTGTTTATATTTGTTATGTTGTAGTTTCACCCATGTCAGTTTTCACTAGTAATTACGGCAGATGCTGCATACCGATTTTGCACCTGGTCACATTTGGGGCGAGAAGGGGGCCCTCTCAGCCAAGTGACCACCTTCGTCGCTGGTGCTTTAATCCGACACCGGGAACGAGCTGAAAATTGCTAGGAGTCCGTCGGCACCAAGTGAGACTTACAACGACGCAACGGAATCTGTGGGCTGAGAGCGAGGACCGTTCCGAGATGTGGGAACGGCGCGGCCGCCCGCCTTAAACTGTACTACCGGCCGCCCTGTACCGAGTCGCGGGCCGGCTGATGGCCGCGGGCAGTGCCTCGGCTGAGTGACGCGGCTCCCCACGCGGTAAAGCACGGCGCCGCCTAACGACGCTAATTACCCGCGCGCGCGCCGCCAATAAATAAATATTTTAATTAGCGGCGGCGACTTGAAAGGCCGGCCCGCGCAGTGCGCGTGCGCAGTAACTTGCCGGCCGGCCCCTCAGCTATCGTGGCGGCCGGGTTCGCGGGCCCGCGGCCGCCCGATCATGCTTTGTAATGTACACGCTCTCTCCCTAAAGCCGGCGCGCGGCAGCTCGCCTATGCAGGCCGGTAACCTGGTCCCAGCCCACACGTCCGTTCTCGGTTCACGAGTATCCTGTTCGAGATCCGGTGGCAGAAGAACCAACGTATGTTCCTCAATAGAAGTCTACCTATAACTGATCTGTTGCGGCACCACATTCTCCTTATTGGTTGTTATTAAACAGACATCAGTAGATAGCATACCTAACACAGTTATCGAAAACTATCAATCGTTATTAAACAATCAGTAGTCATCATACCTAACAAGTCATCTAAATCTTTCAATCAGTTACGTGTAAGCCGGTTGGGGGCGGCCGAGCGATTCTAGGCGCTACAGTCTGGAACGTTTTCAATTGGTGAGAGATCTGGAGAATTTGCTGGCCAGGGCAGCAGTCTAACATTTTCTGTATCCAGAAAGGCCCGTACAGAACCTGCAACATGCGGTCGTGTATTTTCCTGCTCAAATGTAGGGTTTCGCAGGGATCGAATGAAGGGTAGAGCCACGAGTCGTAACACTGTTCAAAGAGCCGTTAATGCGAACAAGAGGTGACCGAGACGTGTAACCAATTGCATCCTATCCATCACGCCAGGTGATACGCCAGTATGGCGATGACGAATACACGCTTCGAATGGGCGTTCACCGCGATGTCGCCAAACACGGATGTGACCATCATGATGCTGTAAAGAGAACCTGAATTCATCCGAAAATATGACGTTTTTCCATTCGTGCACCCAGGTTCGTCGTTGAGCACATCATCGCAAGCGCTTCTGTCTGTGATGCAGCGTCAAGGGTAACCGCAGCCATGGTCTCCTAGCTGATAGTCCATGCTGCTGCAAACGTCTTCGAACTGTCGTGCAGATGGCTGTTGCCTTGAAAACGTCCCCATCTGTTGCCTCAGGGATCGAGACGTGGCTGCACGATCCGTTACAGCCATGAGGATAAGATGCCTGTGAAAAAAAATTTTCTATTCGTCGATTCATAAGATGCCTGTCATCTCGACTGCTAGTGATACGAGGCCGTTGGGATGCAGCACGGTGTTCCGTATTATCCTCCTCAAGCCACCGATTCCATATTCTGCTAACAGTCATTGGTTCTCGACCAACGTGAGCAGCAATGTCGCGATACGATAAACTGCAATCGCGATAGGCTACAATCCGACCTTTATCAAAGTCGGAAACGTGGTGGTACGCATTTCTCCTCCTTAAACGAGACATCACAACAACGTTTCAGCAGGCAACACCGGTCAACTGCTGTTTGTGTATGAGAAATCGGTTGGAAACTCCTCATGTCAGCACGTTGTAGGTGCCGCCACCAGCACCAACCTTGTGCGAATGTTCTGAAAAGCTAATCATTTGCATATCACAGCATCTCCTTCCTGTCGGTTAAATTTCGCGTCTGTAGCACGTCATCTTCGTGGTGTAGCAATTTTAATCGCCAGCAGTGTACATACAGTGGCTGCGAACGAACTCTGAAATCAGTGGTGGAAGTTGAAAATTTGTGCCATACTGGTATTCGAACGCGTCACTAAATTTGTAGTGTGTGGATAAGTTGAGAATTTGAGTTTGATGAGAGGCGTGCAACGGTATATATTTGCAATGACCACTGTGTCCGGATGGGTTCATGCTGAGAGCATCTGCCTGGTAAGAAGTCTGTATTAGGCAGTTGCCCGGCTGAGACCTAACTGCGTGCGCGCGCGTGGAAGACGAGGTGTTACCATGGCTGATACTCGCGTGTGTTGTTGTCTGAATCGATCGCCATGGCATACAATTTTAGAAAGACTATGTTCCAGTTTACGTTTGGCAACGACCATGCAAGACGCAGAGCTTTTGAAATATAGCGTTTTTTGATGGAAGAAGTTCTTCTACCTGCTACAGACCTAGTTGGGATACAACTACCCATTGTAAGCAGCACAGTGAGCGTAAGATGATCGATGAAGCTGGAAGTGAAATGAACTATCGCTGTGGATGGGATTTAAATTTCGACACTCTGATGGCCATATAGTGATGTAACAGTATCCTCTTCAGGCTTGGGAGTGTCATTCAGATCCTTGAACTGCTGTTTGAGGCGCTAGAATCGATGGTTATGGAATAGCTGCGACCGTGTGGAACCGTACTCAGTCGTACTCCTGAACGCTGGGCGAGATTTAGCATCTACCCCGTGCTAAACAGAGTCCAACAGGTGCGGATCGTCCTTAACAAAGTATCCCTTCATTTTTATATATTGGAGGATGTCGAGCAATTCTGATTTACGGTACCAGCCGCTGACATGTTATGGCTGTGGTGAAGGACATATCCACTCGGAGTGCATGCAAAGCCGCGTCATGCAACTTGCACGTGGAGAAGCGTCGCAGCAAGAAGTTCCCACGCAACTGCCGATGACGTACGTGTCGGTGGCTCGCCGGGATACGTGGCCGAGTTCGGAGCGTGACATGGACGTGTTGATACAAAAGCGGATCGAGTTAGGGGAGCCGGAAGGTGACACGGAAGATGTCCCTACACTCGCCACACAGCAGATGAGGGAGGGATCTTGAAACGTCCCCTTAGAAAAATTATGAATGACTGTGCTAGTAAACTTCTACGTTATTTGAAACAAAGACTGCTGAGTAAAACTGAACGTACTCAGACAGTTCTCTCTTTACTTATACAGATCACCACTAAACTGACGTACAATTTTTTTAGCGCAGTGCAATCTGACCATTAATTATCCCTATAAAAGAATGGCCCTGACTAACAATAACCTATACCTTTCATCAATCACTTGCCTCACAAAAATGTTCGTTACTCGGACTACTGCAATACAGCGAGCGCCAATGCTGCCAACTAAATAAAACATTCTAACTACTGAAGGCACTAGCTACTGATAGGCATAGTTAGCAAATGAAAGATTTTGATAGAGAACAAACAATGTATTTAATGTATTTACATTAATAGTGTTCAAAAGTCATCATATATATATATATATATATATGACATCCATCTTTACATCTGGACACACGTCGAGATCGTCTGCTTATAGCAACCTCTCAAAACTCTAGCATCTCTCTCCCCACATCCACCACTGCTGGCAGCACACCACCAACTGCCCAACGCTACGCGCTGTTCACATCCAATTGCCCAACAATACATAAGCGAATAATCCAACAATGTGTTGAACCAGCCAGAGACCGCACACACCATAGTCAGTGATTTTCATACAGAGCGCTACGTGGCGTTACCAACATAAAAACCTAAACAGCCTACTTACAACCTCACTAGTAACACGCGCCGTAGAAGTGGTCGAGACTGTGGCGGCAGCAACGGTCCAACGAGCGCCCGAACGTGAGGTGTCGTCTATGGTGGCAGAGGACAGGCCGCGCAAAGCGCCGAAGCGTCGCCATAGTTCGGGCGACTCGACCTCCCCTAGGGGACGCGTCAGTTATCCGATCTGAAGATACGTCAGATACGGAACACGTGCCTTTAGAGGACGTTGAAAGGATTCCTCCAGATTGTGACAGGATGTCCAGCCTTTCAGACTTTCGCTCTTCACTGATACCGACTGACGCAGTAGCTGTGCGGTCTAGGGGATCTTGTCACGGTTCGCGCAGCACCCCCATCGGAGGTTCGAGTCCTCCCTCGGGCGTGGGTGTGTGTGTTGTCTTGAGCGTAAGTTAGTTTAAGTTAGATTAAGTAGTGCGTAAGCCTACGGACCGACGGCATCAGCAGTTTGGTCCGACAGTCGTTACCACAAATTTCCAAATTGACCCAGTACTGCCGACGGAGGAGTCAGCAACAGTCCTGGCAACGACATCGAAATGCAGCAGAGGGTGTTTCTGGGATTGATGACCAGTGTCGAAGGGGTACTGGAATTGGCACCCCGGACGGCCGGGGTGACAAAGCGGTTCTAGGCGCTTCAGTCTGGAATCGCACGACCGCTACGGTCGCAGGTTCGAATCCTGACTCGGGTATGGATGTGTGTGATGTCCTTAGGTTAGTTAGGTTTAAGTAGTTGTAAGTTCTAGGGGACTGATGACCTCAGATGTAAGGTCCCATAGTGCTCAGAGCCTTTTGAACCAATTGGCACCCCCACTTGATGACGGCTCACACACAGGACGCACACCACAGAAAGAAAACAAAGGAGGAAAGCCCGTTGGCGGGCAACCCTCTGACCACGAATTGTGGACTAGAGCGTTTGGATTTTATAGTGACATGGCACGACAACAAAGGACCAAGCATATAAGGCGGGAACAGTGAACATTAACACCGCACGACTGCTTGCAAAAATGCAGCTTTTTCGTGATATGATTTAGGGCACAGATGTGTATATTATGATGGAGCAGGAAACCTGTAATGCTGCCTTTCCCGACGTGCATGGTTATAACACTTACCTAGCGTCGACTCGAGACGTAAGACGTGGCACGGCGATATTAGTCCGGGAAGAGATTCCGGTGTGTGACCTCGATCCGGGATATGGCGATGACCTTGAACGGCATACGTATTGTCAACATCTATGCACTTCCGGATTTGACAATCGACAGGCGCGTGCGTAGTTCTGCTCGGAGGAGATTGCGCCCCCACTAAGCGGCAGATATGATCACATTTTGGCAGGAGGGGATTGTAATTGTTCTCACACCGAAGGATCAAACACCGATTTTTTGTTCCTGGTATGCATTGCACTCTACCTGCCGAGACATGACAATAATGGATACGGGGGGAAAGATCCATGGGTAGCTTGAGGGCTACACTTTTTTACTAGCCATTCGGCGAGCACACTGGATCGGATTTATGTTCCTGATGAATGACGAGATCATGTGTTGGCTGCTGAACGTTGGCCCACAGCTTTTACGTATCTCTTTGCGTTTTTATGCACGTAAAGCCTTCCACAGCAGCAGATATGGCGGAGCCGTAGTTCGTGGAAACTTAATTCATCCTTATTAGTGGATCCCAAATGTTTCCAGCGGATCGAAGAAGCATGGCACACATGCATTTACCGTCTCTCGATGCACCGTACAATTCTTTAATGGTGGCTGCAATGTGCAAAACCGGCGATACGAAGAGCTATATAACTTATGGTAAGGAAAAAGCGAGGTGGCTCCGAGATACACTTCAATATTACTACATGGTGTCCGTGGCCTGTCCTCCAGGGCCCTATCGCCCGAGCATCGAGCGGAAGTCCATCGCATTCAGGCGTGCATTTTATCGATCACGAGACGTCGATTGGAAGGACTTTCGATCCGTACTCGGCATTTGGACAACGTCGATGCATCTTGTGTCCAGGGGACAAGCGCATAATGGTCAGACTTTGATCACAATGCCCCATGATAGTAATGATCCGCGCTTGACGTCACAACAGGACATTGCTGATGGGTTTCTGGAGCATTACCGCCTCCGATTCACCGAGACACCGACGAACGATAGGATAGGAGAAGTTTTGCAATATATGCAAACGGATGCAGAGACATTGTTTGAAATCCTAACGGAAGATGACATACGGATCGCACGCATGAAAGGTGCGGAGCAAAACTCCCCTGCGCCAGATGGGTTGACACTCGAATTTTATAGTGAATTTGCAGATCTAATGATGTCCCAATAGGTGTTGTGTATAATGCGTTATTGTGCCCTGACACGGACGTCCCTTCGCAAGTCATGGCGGGAATACTTATACCCTTACCGAACTTGGCAGGGAGGATCAGCGCCCGTCAATTTCGACCGCTCACGATGCTCAATACTGACTACAAGATCTTTGCGCGAATGTTGACGGCAAGGTTCAAGACTGTAATATCGAAGACATTACCACCAGACCAGGCTTGTCTAGGGGCTCGGAGCAACATCCATACCGTGACATCATTGGCCTGATGGAAGCATGACGCATGCGTGCGGCTTTCGTATCAGTGGATTTTGATCAGCCTTTGGTAGGATCAGCCATGATTTCCTTGGCTCAACCATGCGACGCACGGTGGCCGTTTTACCAATTTAAAATATTACAATTAATTTAATACCTTCAGCTGCTGACGGGCGTTGATATATGTCAACGGGGACAGGTGAAAATGTGTGCCCCGACCGGGACTCGAATCCGGGATCTTCTGCTTACATGGCAGATATTGTATCCATCTTAGCCACCGATGGCACAGAGGATAGTGCGACTGGAGGGACTATCTCGCGCACGCCTCCCGCGAGACCCACATTCTCACCTCGTATGTCCACACACCCCCACACACTCATTACTCGTGGAAGACCTTCTTACCAAGTCCCATAAGAGATCGGGGAACATGAGTGCATCCACACTGAAGAAGAAGGTCATGGCCGGTATTGCCATGAGTGCATCCACGCTGCAGAAGAAGGTCATGGCCGGTATTGCCAGAACTATATACTTATATGGATATGGCGTCTGTTCTTTCGGACATTCTTAGGGACACTGCTTAGAGACACTCCTATAATGTGATCGTATACTCAGTCGTAATACGCTGTGTCTGGGAAATCGGGGTGTACGGATTTTCGTTTATTAAGATTATTTGGTTGTTTTATTGTACATTATACGCCTCCTATGTTCGTACCTATAATAGACACCGTATCAATGTGTCCCAGGAGGAATGGTAAATATTCACGGATAAGGCGGAACATTCATTCAAGGCAAATAGGTCTACCAAACATTGACTCCAAAACGCACAAAAAAAAATGGCTCTGAGCACTATGGGACTTAACATCTATGGTCATCAGTCCCCTAGAACTTAGAACTACTTAAACCTAACTAACCTAAGGACATCACACAACACCCAGCCATCACGAGGCAGAGAAAATCCCTGACCCCGCCGGGAATCGAACCCGGGAACCCGGGCGTGGGAAGCGAGAACGCTACCGCACGACCACGAGATGCGGGCCCAAAACGCACACCTTAAAAGCTATGAGCACTTCTCCGTCCTTAGATACTGTGAAAAAAATTTCTTCCATTGCGAGCTCTTTGCTTTCCATATTCTGAGAGGCGGTAGTATGGACCAAACAAGAGAAAATGTCCAGCTAACATGGCCTCTAAAATGCATACCTTAACGAGCACTTCATCTTCGCTACTGTGAAATACATCTCTTCTAATGAATAAGTGCTCATAGCTCTTAAGGTATGCTTTTTAGAGGCTGTGCTTACTGCACTTTTTTGTTTCGAATGATCGTTCCTGTCATATCCCTGAATACTGATCATTCCTCCTGGGACGTACTGCGTACTTAAGAGTTGATGACATGAGGTCGTCGAGGTAACTCTGAGCACTATGGGACTTAACATCTGAGGTCATCGGCCCCTAGGACTTAGAACTACTTAACCTTAACTAAACTAAGGACATCACACACACCCATGTCCCTGGCAGGATTCGAACCTGCGACCGTAGCGGTCGCGCGGTTCCAGACTGAAGCGCCTAGAACCGATCGGCCACAACGGCCGACCAGGCCAATAGGGTAGGAATACATATGATACATCACGCACATAGCGAAAGCTGAGAAAAAAGCAATAAATCGAGATGCCCTTCCCTCCTTTTAGCGCAGGCAGTGTGGCGGGACGGGCATTCAACGGCAGCAGTGAAATACTAGTACTGCAGTATGAGCTTAATAGTACCACAATACAGACTCCTGCCACGGATGGCTAGTGTTTCCACACAGCAGCACCTTACTTCACATTCTCATCAGAGTGTTTGTTTTCCATGGTAACGTAAAATATCCTCCATAAATCGTAATTCGTCAATAAATGTAGCCTGATCGATACAGTAAACATTTACATTCCTTCCTCGTAGTTTTGTTTCGTGCCGAAAGTTTCGAAGAGTTGCTTACAGGATCATTGTTTATACCGAGTCACGTTTGTGGTTTCGGACTACCTCATATATTTGTGCCTCGAGTCATGAATATTTGATTGCGCGCCACGTGCTCCATGTAAGTCTTTGTCTCCGCTCAGAGAGGACAAGAATGCCCTAGATGATTGTTAGGATCCGCACGTTATAGAGTAGCGCGCGCTTCCACTGATTGTTCCCCAAACGGGCGCCATTGTCCGCTCTGCCGGGCCTGGTTCCCAGGAGCAGTCGCTACCTGGAAAACAGCAGGATCTGTATGCCGCCGCGGGCGCTGTTGCTCTTCACGGAAGTCGTCGCACCGCGTAATACAGACATCGGGTGAATGACGCACACCACGTGTTGGAGCCACGCTACTGCTCGTGAGTGACGTAGTAGGCTCAGGTACAGACATGGGTTATTCCGTTCAGATGATAGATAACGCAAGTAGCCCCCTAGACACTAGGGCTAAAACATGTCTGTCTGGAAGGATATCTTGAAAGAGGGGAGGGACTGCCTTTTGAAATGGCTTGCAGCTATTCTGACTAATTATAAGACTGCTTTGCAAAGAAACAAAGTCGTTGTAGTGAGATGTGAACAGATCTGCGTTTATGGAAATTTTTTCCGGAGCAAAGTGGCTCTCGTTCTTTCGCCAGAGACACATTGTAAATACAGCATGTGGACCATATCGTTTTAGACCACCAACCAATATATTCTGGAGACATGTCAGATGTAAAGGCGAGAGGAAAATAATGTGAATAGTGGTAGTAATGGTGTGGTTGTGTTTGACGGTCAACAACGCAGGTAAGGCACGTGCTGTGACGGACTGTGCGTGTTCAGTACGGACTAGTTATCAGTGGAGGTTGTTTACGAGTAGTGCAAACTTCGTGTTTGCATGACAAGTTATGGGGTCACAGAAGGAAGAGAGTATTGTCTTGAAAAGAGGTATTGTCTTGAAAAGAGGTTAAAAGGTGAATATCAAGAAAACTAACACAGCGGCAATGAAATATAGCCCAATTAAAACAGGTATTGCTCAGGGAATTAGATCAGTAAATTAGACACTAACAATAATCTATGAGTTTGCTATTTGGGCAGTAAAGTGGTGGCCGGCCGCTGTGGCCGAGCGTTTCTAGGCTCTTCAATCCGTATCCGCGCGATCGCTACCCTCGGAGGTTCGAATCCTGCCTCGGGCATGGATGTGTGTGACATCCTTATGTTTGTTAGGTTTAAGTAGTTCTAAGTTCTAGGGGACTGATGACATTAGAAGTTAAGTCCCATAGCGCTCAGAGCCATTGTTTGAAAAACACGACCACACCATAACATCACCGCCTCCGAATTTTACTGTTGGCACTACACAAGCTGGCAGATGACGTTCACCGGGCATTTGCCATGCCCACACTCTACCATCAGATCGCCACACTGTGTACCATGATCCGTCATTCTACACAATGTTTTTCACTGTTCAATCGACCAATGTTTATGCTCCGTACACCAATCGAGGCGTCGTCTGGCATTTACCGGCATGATGTGTGGCTTATGAGTAGCCGCTCGACCGTGAAATCCAAGCTTTCTCAACTTCCGCCTAAATTTCATAATACTTGCAGCGGATCCTGATGCGGTTTGAAATTCCTGTGTGATGGTCTGCATAGATGTCTGTCTATTACAGTTCTAGGGGACTGATGACCGCAGATGTTAAGTCCCATAGTGCTCAGAGCCATTTGCATTAAGAGGCCGAGATCGACGTGCCATGGAGGACCTAACTGAGTTCCAAAGAGGGCAGATTGTGGAGGTCTGATTAGTTGGAGCAATAGTAACCAAGACAGCCAACTTACTGAGTGTTTCAAGAGCAACTGTTTCAACAGTCATGACAGCCTACACAAAATATGGAAGGACATCATCGTGTAAATGCAATAGTGGGCGCAATCAATACTAAATGACAGAGATCGTCGTACACTAGCAAGAATTGTATCAAAACAACACAAACTTACGGCGGCTAAAGTGACTGCAGAGCCCAACAGCCATCTCCGAGATCCCGTATGTATCGACAATGTTCACCGAGATCTCCATGGATGAGCTGCCATACCGAAATCACTAGTGATGACAACCAACTCCAATAAGTGTAAAACATAGAGTCAGGAGCATAAATTCTGGACGGCTGATCAGTGGAAACACGTTATAAGGTCCGACGAGTCAACGTTTTGGTTGTTTCCAACATCTGACCGGGTTTATGTCTGGAGAACGCCAAAAGATGTCTACAATTCTGATTGCTTGATACCAACGGTTAAGCATAGAGGTGGAAGTGTGACGGTGCTGACAGCCATATCATGGTATTTTTTTGGTCCCATCATTATTCTCAAAGGTCGTGTCACAGCCAACGATTATGTGAACATTTTAGGTGATCAGGTACACCCCATGATTAAAATGTCGTTCCCCGAAAATAACGCCATATTTCAGGACGATAATGCACCCATTCACACTGCCAGAACAGTGGAATCGTGGTATGAGGAACATGCAACTGAGCTGCAGTTTCTTTCCCGACCAGCACAGTCCCCAGACTTGAAAATTGTCGAACCCTTGTGGGCAGTATTGGAGTGCAGATTCAGGAGCATATTTCCGCATCTCTCGTCACTAAAGAAGTTAGATGAGGGTCTGATCGAAGAATAGCATAACATTCCACTGGAGACTACATAGACAAATCGTTATATGGCAGTATTCCAAGAAGAATCGCAACTGTATTACGGGCGAATGGGAGTCCAATCCCTTATTAATAATTCATTCCTAAGTAAGTACAGTTGTTCACATTACTTTGTCTATCCCCTGTATGTCGCCACGCAAGACAGAGAAGGGAAAAATGGTAATGACGAGACTTAAAGCATGTGCCGGTTCTTCGCCACCTTATGGAAGAGGCTTGTGGTGCCTGGAGCTATGAGGGTTATATGCTTGAAACCTGGAAACAGGTACTGTCATTTGGGCAGACTTTCTCATGAAGGTAGAGGGAAGTACAAGCAGGTTGTTTGGACCTTTGAAACAAAGAGGAGAGTCCTGTATCTCGTGAATAACGGCAAACGTAACTATGTTAATAAGCTGACTCCTGAGGGAGCTAGGCAAAATCCGGCGAAGCAAGTGGAACCATTCACAAAAATTATTGATTCTTATTGCTATAGCTGAAGTGGACTGAATAAATAAATTGGTAACTGAACACTAAAAAAAAGTAGCCGAATTCGCTAACGCACTCCTTCGTGGTGGTTTTCGACTCACAACTAAGCCGATTGTATTATACAATACCCTTTTTCCTAAATTAATTGAACTGTCGACTTCTCCACAGATGGAACAACGCAACGTTGTAAAAAAGAACTTACATACAAACCATCTGTGACACAAATGATTCTAGCTTCTTTCGTGAGGGATCTTCTTCCGCACACTCTTCTCCAGTCTTGCCTCCAGCGTAGACCCACGCTTCGAGAGGAGGTGCGGTATTTTTTTCATGTTTGTGTCTTTTGTGACAATATATCTGTTAAACTTTAAAATGTTCGTGTTTATGAAAGGTTGACATACCTACCTCGTCCTAACCCGTACTTCGCTGTTTCAGCATCAACGGGACGACGCAATGTGGACGTCTTCATAGCATGATCCAACTGATCGGCCGCCATTGTAGCAGCCTATAAGCAGATTTGCATGATCAATCACAGAACCAGCCTTCATGATCTTTTCGCGATTTACGAGGAACGATTACAAATTTGTCGTACGCATTTTTATGTACGCTAGCATTGGTGATACATACCTTTGTTACCGATACACGAACTACGATCTCCCTGTTAATGACCGACCACGAAAACCAACTACGTCGATCATTTCATTTTCTTTAACACAATGTCTCGTCTTCCTTCTAGTAAATTCCTGTGAACTCTGTACTGGAAGCAAAAATTTATTTTATAATTACCGTTACTGGAAGAAATTTTCCCCAATAATATTTGACATTAAAGTGGAAAAGAGGTGGTGACGTCAAGTTCCTGATCACTAGACTACTTTAAATTTCAACACTCTCCGCAGTGTCTCTTTGAGTGAGGGCGTGTGTCACTGTTCATGTGATATGTCCGCTGGATACCACTCCGTCAGCAGGCCACAAGTGGCCCACCGGGACCATCCGACCGCCATGTCATCCTCACTGAGGATGTGGATAGGAGGGGCGTGTAGTCAGCACACCGCTCTCCCAGTCGTTATGATGGTATTCTGTGACCGGAGCGGCTACTGTTCGGTCGAGTAGCTCCTCATTTGGCATCACGAGGCTGAGTGCACCCCGAAAAATGGCAACAGCGCTTGGCAGCCGGGATGGTCACCCATGCAAGTGCCGGCCACGCCCGACAGTGCTTAACTTCGGTGATCTGACGGGAACCGGTGTAACCACTGCGGCAAGGCCGTTGCCTCCGCTGGATAGGGACGTTGAGATGGGGGCCCTCTGTTGCAGGCTATGTTTCGGCATCGGATTTTAGTCTCCCCATCCTCTCATCATCATACAACACAAACTTGAAGTACAGTCACCTACGCTCAACAGGTACACGTAACACAACGCTCACACAGCCCCCGGTAGGAGGCCATCGCGTGGTGGAAAAGAAAATCCTTCTCGATTTCGAGCCTGAGCGTACCTCTCCGGGTCTCGCAACCAACCACTCCATACGGTAATCAATCATGTGCGTTGCTGTAATTACAGCAGAAATAATTTCAAATTTTGATTCATTAATTTATTTATCGTGGCAAGTGTTGGCGAATCAGGTTCTCTGTTTAATCTAACATAAAGTTCAAAATATTTAACGACATACGTATTATAATAAATCGTACTTGTAAAATGGAAAGCAATACTTCGAAATAAAAGAGGCTGGGCAAAAATATGGAAACACCACCAGAAGTGCATGCTTGAAAATAAGTGCAGATGTGACCCAAGCCTCCAGATGGTGCTGTTGTATTTGACCACGAACGGTATCTGTGCAACTTGCTCAATATGTTGCGAGTGACAGTCATGGTCAGAACGGTGTTCTATACAGTTATGTCGGAGCTAAGAGATTCGAACGTGCGCAGATTGTTGCTGCCCGTGTGGTGGAGGCTTCCGCAACCAAGGTAACTGATATGTTTGGTGTTACAATAGGCACCTTATCGAAGATTTATATCGAATATGGGGAAGATGGAAAAAAAAAGCTATCAGCTAAGTCACAACGTGGACGTGAGTGATGAGTGATCGTGACACGTTCATTGGAGCGAATTGTGATGATAAATAAGAGGAGGACAGCTGCCAAAGTCACTATAGAACTAGACAGTCGTATGTAAACCCTGTCAGCAGAAAAACAACGTGAAGAGAGTTCAAAAAGCAGGGAACTTCAGGACTAGCTGGAAATCCAAACCCACAGTTCAGGAATGCAAATGCCCGCGTCAGGAAAACGTCCTGCCGAAGCCATAAATCCTGGACTATGGGACAATGGAAGAGAGTCATTTGGCAGGATGAGTCTTGTTTCACACTCTTCACAACTTTTGTCCGAGATTATCTCTGGCGTGCGCAAAAATGCTCAAATGTGTGTGCAATCTTAACGGACTTAACTGCTAAGGTCATCAGTCTCTAAGCTTACACACTACTTAACCTAAATTATCCTAAGGACAAACACACACACCCATGCCCAAGGGAGGACTCGAACCTCCGCCGGGACCAGCCGCACAGTCCATGACTGCAGCGCCTCAGATCGCTCGGCTAATCCCGCGCGGCTGGCGTGCGCCGTTTCAAGCCTACGATGCTAAGAATTAAATATGGTGGTGTCTTTCTGATGATTTGGGCGGCCATATCGTGGCATGGAAGAGGTCTGGAGATACTCGAAGGTTTCAGATGGATTGTATAATGGTAAGACCGAGATTTAGGAACAAGGTTTTAAACTGTGAAACATTTACAGGAGCAGATGTGGACTAAGACCACAATCTATCTGTTATGTACTGTAGATTAAAACTGAAGAAACTGCAAAAAGTGGGAATTTAAGGAGATGGGACCTGGATAAACTGACAGAACCAGAGGTTATAGAGAGTTTCAGGGAGAACATCAGGGAACGATTGACAGGAATGGGGGAAAGAAATACAGTAGAAGAAGAATGGGTAGCTTTGAGAAATGAAATAGTGAAGGCAGCAGAGGATCAAGTGGGTAAAAAGACGAGGGCTAGTAGAAATCCTTGGGTGACAGATGAGATATTGAATTTAATTGATGAAAGGAGAAAATATAAAAATGCAGCAAATGAAGCAGGCAAAAAGGAATTCAAACGTCTAAAAAATGAGATCGACAGTAAGTGCAAAATGTCTAAGCAGGAATGGCTAAGAGGACAAATGTAAGGATGTAGAGACTTATCTCACTAGGGGTAAGATATATACTGCCTACAGGAAAATTAAAGAGACTTTTGGAGAAAAGAGAACTATATGTATAAATATCAAGAGCTCAGATGGAAACCCAGTTCTAAGCAAAGAAAAGAAAGCAGAAAGGTGGAAGGAGAATATAGAGGGTCTCTACAAGGGTGATGTATTTGAGGAAAATATTATGGAAATGGAAGAGGATGTAGATGAAGATGAAATGGGAGATATCATACTGCATGAAGAGTTTGACAGAGCACTGAAAGACCTAAGCCGCAACAAGGCCCCGGGAGTAGACAACACTCCATTGGGACTACTGATAGCCTTGGCAGAGCCATCCCTGACAAAACTCTACCATCTGGTGAGCGAGATGTATGAGACAGGCGAAATAAAAGAAAAATATAATAATTCCAATCCCAAAGAAAGCAGGTGTTGACAGATGTGAAAATTACCGAACTATCAGTTTAATAATTCACGGCTGCAAAATACTAACACGAATTCTTTACAGTCGAATGGAAAAACTGGTAGAAGCCGACTTTGGGGAAGATCAGTTTGGATTCCGTAGAAACGTGGAACACGTGAGGCAATACTGTCCCTACGACTTATCTTAGAAAATAGACTAAGGAAAGGCGAACCTACATTTCTAGTATTTGTAGACTTAGGGAAAGATTTTCGAATGTTAACTGAAATACTTTGTTTCAAATTCTGAAGGTGGCAGGGGTAAAATACAGGGAGCGAAAGGCTATTTACAATTTGTACAGAAACCAGGTGGCAGTTATAAGATTCGAGGGGCATGAAAGGAAAGCAGCGGTTGGCAAGGGAGTGAGACAGGGTTGTTATTCAATCTGTATATTGAGCAAGCAGTAAAGGAAACAAAAGAAAAATTCGGAGTACGAATTAAAATCCATGGAGAAGAAATAAAAACTTTGAGGTTCACCGATAACATTGTAATTCTGTCAGAGACAGCAAAGAACTTGGAAGAGCAGCTGATCGGAATGAACAGTGTCTTGAAAGGAGGATATAAGATGAACATCAACAAAAGCAAAACAAGGATAATGGAATGGAGTCTAATTAAGTCGGGTGATGCAGAGGGTATTAGATTAGGAAATGAGACACTTAAAGTAGTAAATGAGTTTTGCTATTTGGGGAGCAAAATAACTGATGATGGTCGAAGTAGAGAGGATGTAAAATGTAGACTGGCAACGACAAGAAAAGCGTTTCTGAAGAAGAGAAATTTGTTAACATCGAGTATAGATTTAACTGTCAGGAAGTCGTTTCTGAAAGTATTTGTATGGAGTGTGGCCTTGTATGAAAGTGAAACGTTGGCCATAAATAGTCTGGACAAGAACAGAATAGAAGCTTTCGAAATGCGGTGCTACAGAAGAATGCTGAAGATTAGATGGGTAGATCACATAACTAATGAGGAGATATTGAATAGAATTAAGGAAAAGAGAAATTTATGGCACGCCTTGACTAGAAGAAGGGATCGGTTAGTAGGACATGTTCTGAGGCATCAAGGAATCATCAATTTAGTATAGGATGGCAGCATGGAGGGTAAAAATCGAAGAGGGAGACCAAGAGATGAATACACTAAGCAGATTCAGAAGGATGTAGATTGCAGTAGGTACTGGGAGATGAAGAAGCTTACACAGGATAGAGTAGCATGGAAAGCTGCATCAAACCAGTCTCTGGACTGAAGACCTCAACAACAACAACATCGTGGCATCACATCGGCCCCCTGATTACGCTGCAATGTCGCTCTATAGTCGTGTACTGTATGGCCGTTCTGTCTTACTGGATCCGTCCCATAGTACAACATTTATCCCCAAATGGTGATGCCAGATTTCAAGAGGACAGGCAGCTTGTTCAGACGAGGCTGGTTTTGTGAGTACGAGGATGAACCGTCGTATCTTCCCTGAGCACAATAGTAAGCAGTTGTAAGTATTATTAAATTTTTGGAACCTAATTTGGAGAGAAGGGTGCGTGATCATTATCCACCTCCATCATAGTTACCTGAGCTAGCCACTATTTTGTAGAAACTATGGTACAAGATACCCTTGAAAACCGTGCAGGAGCTTTATTTATCCATTGCGGGACGATCGGAAGATGTTTTGAATGCCAGTGCTTTTCCTAGACCATATTAGCCATGGTGATGTGCTTTTGACGTTTCCACATTTTTGCTGCCCCCTGTAGCTACAACATTTATTGTGGAAACGCCGGCTGGGGAGCGAGTAAAGGAGGGACTTGATAGAACAAAATGGGGTACAGAAAGTGTCGTGGCTGGCAAATATGAAGAGAAAAAAGCGTAACTGGGTGAAGATGGAGCGTTTTCCGTTACAGTTTGACATAGAGGAAAATCATCATGTTATTTTTTTAGGGAAAAGTTATCAGCTTGGCAACAGCAAATGCTTAAACTCTTTCTTAAATGCAGCAGGGCGTTATATTGTGCGAAGAGTGCTCCGTTTCTTGTATGAAAGGGAGATCAGAGAATGAGTTTGCGAATATTCTTGTAAAGCTAGTTGCCCAGATGGTCGAGAGCAGTTAAACACACGCTTGCGGGGCACGGGGATATTAACTTTATCTAGGACAGAATTCGTGTCGCGCTTGAACGACGAGAGCTGTGTACCTCGCCCGCCTGGATATGGTGTTAAGACTTTTCGCCACACCCAACAAGGTAAATACCACGTTGGCACTCACGTCCCGTGTCAGATACATACTAAGCGAACACTGAACATGAAATCTACTCTAGATGCAGACGGATGCCGTACACAGATTCCTTCGCGGGGAGAGTGATGGCGTCAGCAGGGGTAGACGACACTCGAAGCCAGTAAAACCGCCAAAAACCGGTATATAGGGTGAAAATTATTTAATCCGAGAAATTCTGAGAGTTTTCACGGAACACCGAAAGAATTTTTTTTTCTAATGTCATAATTACATGAGAGATTTTGTTAATCCGCTAAAGGGCGAAACAGCTCTCAGCATTCGTGCAGTTGCACATAACATGGAGAGGAATCAGAGGAAAATAAGAAACGTCCTTCATGAGCAATTTTTAATCCATTTCACTTACGTCTACAGCGTGTGCACAGACAGCACCCAAATGATTATCCACTCAGGGCACAGTTTTCGAAGTGGAACGTGGAACAGTATCAAATGCATCATAAATATCCGTCCTTTGCCCTATTTATAGACGAATCAACGTTCGGATGCGATCAGGTGTTTAGCTTCTATAACTGGTACGCTTTGAGTGAGGTTAATCCAAATGCCACAACTACTCGCACTCATCAATTGCGGCTCTACGTGATTATGTGCTTTTATTGGTGACTGTTTAACTGGGTCATATCTCCTGCCTTGACCATTAAATGACAGGTATTATTGCAGTTCCATCACCAGAGCATTGCCAGAGGTGCCACTCGCTACAAGCCACTGCACGCTCGTGGTGATGGAGCGCTGGCACATTTCCGTTCTCCTTTGCGTCGATTCTTGAATCGCGTTTCCAAAATAGAGGATTTGCAGTGATGGTCCAGTGCAACGGCCTGCTAGATTCCCTGATCTGACCCATATGGACTCTTTTGTGCAACGATAGATGTGCAGCCTTGTTTACAAAACACCTGTAGATTCGAAAGAGGATCTGGATAGTGGCAGCAGCAGCGGGAATTAAGGACACTCCTGCAGTCTTCGACCGTGTTAGACGGAACACGCCCCACCAGTGTAATCTCTGTTTAAAAACAGTTTCATGTTTATGGCGATCGCATCTGAAGTAATCCATGTTTCTGAAATAAACCGCTTTCAGCTGTACATGAACTTTTTCGTTTAGAGGAGTACAGCCCCAGTTCGTGATTTCAGATCACATCTTCAGTTACAAGTTACTAAACATACAATCGACTTTATGATGAAAGACCAGAAACTTGCTCTAATATGTCTGCTTCATGACATCTTATACGAAATACACCGCTATAAGACATAAGACCTGTACAGGAAGTAGGGGGACTCAGCATCCCCAAAATAAAATACTGTTGACAGCAACGAGCAGGGCGTCGTATTTCAAACTGACCAGTTGAAAACTGACATGTTAAAAGCTCATTTACTTGCAATGAAACGAGCAAAATAAGGAAACCACGAAGGTAGAAAGCCCCAGCTAGTAACATTGAAAAACCATGGTTAAGAAAACTCATTTCACCCTCCAACCTGCTCATATGTGCCACAGAGGGCACTACCGTCATCATACACATATCGGGGAAAGTTACAAACATTTTCACACGTATGGAGTCATTCTTGAACCTCTTTAATAACTGATGTAATGTTATTATGTTAATGTTGCTGTCTCCTGGCAATAAAGAATTAAAACTTGTTTGTGCTACTTTTTGTCCTCACAGTAATATACATAGGAAAAACGTGTTTCTATCGTCCCTTGCAACCACCCAGAGTTTTTCAAATGGTTCAAATGGCTCTGAGCACTACGCGACTTAACTTCTGAGGTCATCAGTCGCCTAGAACATAGAACTAATTAAACCTAACTAACCTAAGGATATCACACACAACCATGCCCGAGGCAGGATTCGAACCTGCGACCGTAGCGGTCGCTCGGTTCCAGACTGCACCGCCTAGAACCGCACGGCCACTCCGGCCGGCCAGAGTTTGTCAGTTTAATTAATTTTCATCCAGAGAAATCTCTCTCTACCGGTTTAAAAAATCCTCACAGGAAAATCTGACATTAGAGGAAAATATTTGTTTCGGTGTCCCATGCAGCCTCCCACAGTTTGTCGGTTTAAATAATTTTCACCCTGTGTAGCAATGTCAAACCCACAGTGAAACAGGAAAAGGAGTTCGAAGATTAGTTACAGCTCGGGTGCTAGATGAGTTTAGACGGTAGATACCCTGACTTTGTGTAAGCTTCACCCTCCTTTTCTGATTCCTTACTCCGCCGAGTGTTTGGATCTGCTACACTTCTAATATAATTTGTGGAGTACCCATTGCTCCTCAGAACACTTTCCAGGTGTTGCATTTCGCGTCTGACATGCTGCGGCTCACATATTCGTCCTGCTCGCGCTACGAACGTATCAGTTATGCCTCTTTTTCTGGCTCGGATGGTGGTTTGATAGTTTGTGCAAGTATCGGTCCGTGTGTGTGGGTTTTCGATACACGCTGTGTCCAAGGTTTTCGCCATCCCTTGTGACCAGCACATCTAGAAATGGCAGCTTTTTGTTATTTTCTACTTCCATGGTAAATTTCATGTTGACATGGAGGCTGTTCAAGTGTCTTAGGAAGTCACCAAGCTGTTCTTCACCATGGCTCCACTCAACGAAAGTATCATCGACGTATCTGTACCACACCTTAGGTTTGCAATACGCCAAGTCCACTTACATCGGCGAAGGAGAAAAGGGTCCCACTTGCAATGTCGGGAATATGCGTATACCATGCACATGCGGAAAAGCATATGTCGGAATGACAGGACGATCAATCAACACCAGGATCAAAGAACATAAGCGACATTGCATGTTGGGGCAGGTGGAGAAATCGGCATGGAAGTTGTGGCTGTAGAGAAGCACTATCACACGTGCTTGCTCAGAGAAGCCGTAGAAATATAAAAACACGCGAATAGCTTCAACAAGAAAGAGGAAAGCCTTAAGGTAAACGGATCCTGGCTTCCCGTACTGCAGCGAACGACCATCGCAAGTAGCAAGAGGAGAACCGCACCCGTAATGACCGCGGAGAAGCCCTCGGACGTTGGCGCACCAGGTACATATAGTCTGCGGCCGCGAGCTCGGCTCCAGTTCACCACGGGCAATCGAGAGTGAAGCTTTGACAATGCCAGCCACTCTCGCTGGTGAATCGTCAGTAAAAACATTAGATGAACGTCGGCCGAAGAACCCGAGAAAGAAGCCAATAGGCAGTCTGTCAACAAGTGGCGACGAAAGCCTTAGGAGTTTAGTAGCAGATATGTTCTTCATTGTCTCGAGCGAAATAGCGCTGCAAAAGGTTCCAAAGGATCATGCCGACGCCAGCTTTGTCACCCTCTGCCACATGGCGTCATTTGCATGCGGTATACAAGTGAATTCGCATAGTCCCAAATAATAGGAGGTGTGTCTGTGTCCAGTGATTGTTCGGGAAACATGTAACCAAACAATAACGGGCATTACCCTCTGGTAGGCACTTAATTGTGAATCGCGGAGTAATCATGTAATGAATACGTTATATTTGTTAATGTTGTGTATCAACTGCCAAAACTGTACTAATCCTCGGCCCTCAGCAGGTCTTCCTGCAATTCGCTAGAATTTTCCAACAGTGTGCATCCTCAACACATGGTGGTCAGAAACAATCTATAAGGTTGTTGCAAGGTTGGTTGTGCTGTGAAATAATTTTTAACAAAACAATTTGATACGTTTCATCGTTTACAAATTAATTAGCACTGAAGAGAGGCAACCAGGAGGAGGAGGGAGGACATTAGTGTTTAACATCTTATCGACAACGAGGTCATTAGAGACGGAGCACATGCTCGAGTTAGGTAAAGATGGAAGCCGACCGTGTCCTTTCGAACCAATCGTCCCGGAATTTACCTCAAGCGATTTAGGGAAATCACGGAAAAGCTAAATCAGGATGGTCGGACGCGTGTTTGAGCCGCCGTCCTCCCGAATACGAGTCCAGTGTGCTAACCACTGCGCTAGCCCACTCAGTGACGTAATCAGATCGTTGCGCGCGCACATTCATGCGGCCCACCAGAGACAGTGTCGCCAAACGTGTTGTTCACTTGCTTTCCTAAAACCAAAGAAGAGAGCGATGGAAGAATTGGACATGGGACAGTAGTAATGACAGAACCCGAGCTAAAAGCTGAGCAGTCTCAAGCCCTGTCGCCTATTCCATGAGAACAACTGACACTAATAGTATGTGGCGTACCGCTTGCATTTTCGCACCCAATGGCCAGATTGGCTAAGTTCAATACTAATTAACTCTGAGATGGAACAATGTATAGAATTTATTTTCGTAATAATGATTTCTCACCACAATTTACCCTGCAAAACTCTTACAAACTTTTCAGATGCTTTCTGACCACCCTGTATGAAACAGCACCATCCGCGAACAGGCTCATGGAACTTTCGACATTATCCACCTATACCTATTGTGAACAGCAGTGGTTCTGTAGCTCTCATTTGAAGTATGCTCAAAGTTACTTTTACATCTGAAGATATCTATGATGAAACTACAATCGTCCGGCATAACTGTGGATTCTTTGGTTGCTCTAGGAGACGGTGGAGTGGAACTACACCAGACGAAATATCATTTCAGTTTATTACAACAATGGTACAAAGATTTACTTAACTTTATACTATGCATTGCCACAGTAGCGTACTGAATATTTACCACTGTCTCTGAAATTTAACTTGAGGCACACATTTACTATATTCTTCTCTTGAACCACAAACTTAAGAATGACAGTTCAGTCAAAGACATGAGTAACACATGTGTCCTAATTGGACGATGTTGTTTTTTGCTTGATCTGAGCTCACAAATTGGTGTTAGCCTTCCTCTGCTCGGCTCGTATATTGGCCTCAATGTGGTGGGGATGCGGGGTTGGGAGAGAGGTGCAGCGTGAAATCGCTGTGTCGATGCGAGGTGCCGATTTTATTACTTCACCTCGAATTTTGTACAGTCCCAAAAGAATGACATCCCTTGTTCTATTTTCTTAGGTCTTTTCAGTCCATTCACAAGCGTGGTCGATACTCCATACATTGGTGGCAAGAATCCGCTCCTGTCTAAAATGTGATGATATGCATCCCTACTGTAAAAATTTTTTCACCTACGGGGTCACATATGGACGAGACGCCATCGAAAACTTTTGTAGCGCTCACAGTGGATACGTGCTAATCATCAATACCTACTTCACTTTGGTATAGAATTATTCCTGATCGCCTAATCGACCTGTTTACGTTATTTTGTTCATTACTTGCTGTTTTTACATCCTGTTGTCATCATAATGAGCGTTTTCCCCGCTCCTGAACAGACTACGCTACATGACCTTCTCGAGCCGTACAAAACGTATACCATTGGAAAACGAGCCTTTAACAGCTCCAGGGCCATGTTGTTCAGTCATTAGGGCTTAGGTGCCCAAATGCAAAACGAAACTGGAGACCACCTGTCTTTGAAGAATCTGGAATAGCAACGGAACTGGAGGTTGTGGTGCATAGAGACATATATCACAATGGATGTGATAGTGGAGAAAGTGAAAATCAGTAATGGATTCTTCAGTACGAACTTACGCTGGAATTTCCGAATTTTTTCTCGGTATTGTGGACCATACCTCGAGGTATTCTGAGATCCCAACACTAAACAAACGCACTTTTGGTTGGAGGGACGCATGAAAAAATAAAGTGTACACTGTTCGTCGTAAGAGGTTAACACCAGCGACCTGGAAAAGCGTAGCTCGTACGTCTGCGCAGCTGTTGAACAGGATCCAGATGTTTATTTAGCTGCTTCTCGCGTACGTGTTGCCACGCTTGACCGCTGCTCGCTTTTAGAATTTCCTGGTGCGTTCATTGCACGTCCCTTGTCGCTGTAGCATGTAACTAGCAACGATTTATTCACTTGGGCCTTCAGCTTGGTTGACGTTTTATAAAATAAAAGACGGTAATTTACCGGAATGCCGATACAATTGTTAATTGGAATTGCATGCAATAGGCCTATTTCGGTACTATCGCCATTATCAGGCTGCCGCTGTCTTATAATCTTGCACAGGTCGTTCACAATTACACCCAAGTTTTTAAATACTTGTCTTAATCCGTATTAACTGCTCTTGTTCGCAGATGTAAACTAGGTCTTTTATCGCTTGCGTATACTGTTGTATATACAGCTGAATTAGCTGTCAGTCGTAGCTGTCAAAACCACAACACTATATACACTGAAGAGCCAAAGAAACTGGTACACCCACCTAATATCGTGCAGGGCCCCCACGAGCACGTAGAAGTGCCGCATCACGACGTCGCATGATTTCGATTAATACCTGAAGTAGTGCTGGAGGGAACTGACACCATGACTCCTGCAGGGCTGTCCATAAATCCGTAAGAGTACTAGGCGGTGGAGATCTCTTCTGAACAGCACGTTGCTAGGCATTCCAGATATGCTCAATAATGTTCATGTCTGAGGAGTTTGGTGGCCAGCGGAAGTGTTTAAACTCAGAAGAGTGTTCCTGGAGCCACCATGTAGCAATTTTGGACGTGGGGGGGGGGGGGTGTCACATTGTCCTGATGGAACTCCCCAAGTCCATCGGAATGCACAATGGACATGAATTGATGCACGAGATCAGACAGGATGCTGTCAGAGTAGTATCTAGTCGTCTCATGGGTCCCATATCACTCCAATTGCACACTCTCCACACGATTATAGAGCCCCCAACAGCTTGAACAGTCTCATGCTGACATTAAGGGTCCATTGATTAATGAGGTTGTCTCCATACTCGTATACGTCCATCCGATCGCAACAATTTGAAACGAGACTTGTCCGATAAGGCATCATGTTTTCAGTCATAAACAGTCCAATGTCAGTGTTGACGGGTCCTTCCGAGGCGTAAAACTTTGTGCAGTCATCAAGGTTACACGAGTGGGCCTTCGGCTCCGAAAGTCCCTATCGATGATGTTTCATCGAATGGTTCGTATGCTGGCACTTGTTGACGGTCCAACATTGAAATCTGGAGCAATTTGCAGAACGCTTGCACTTCCGTCACGTTGAACGATCCTCTTCAGCCGTCCTTTCCCATTCTTGCAGTATCTTTTTCTGGCCGCAGCGATGTGGGAGGTTTGATCTTTTACCAGGTTCCTGACATTCACGGTACACTCGTGAAATGGTCGTTCGGGAAGATTCCCACTCCTCGCCACCTCGGAGATGGTGTGTCCCATCGCTGGTGCGCCGACTATAACATGTTCATACTCACATAAATCTTGTTAACCTGTCATTGTACCTGCAGTAACCGATCTAACAACTGCGCCAGACACTTGTCGTTTTATGTACGCGTTGCCGACCACAGCGCCGTATTCTGCCTGCTTACATATCTCTGTATTTGATGAATGCCTATACCAGTTTCTTTGGCGTTTCAAGTGTACATAATCTGACAATCTGCCACTTTCGTTGCGCAAATTTTTTAGCATCGGACAACATATGTATCTTATTTATTATGTTCACTCGTGTTAAATGGTAGAGATCAACAATGATTGTTACTTTACTGTGAAATGGAATTCTTATAACAAATAGAGGACAATCTAAGAGAGTTACTTTTATTTTGTTAATTGGGGGTAACCGAGACCTTCGTGGCGAATATGTGTAGAATGCGAGAGAGTGTGTGAAGCGCCGCCTTGTAGCACTGTATATATATTATGCATCACTTAAATCTCGTCACTAATTCCATTATTTTTAAATTTACAGCTTAAGTGAAAAATAGACTACGTGAGTTTGCTTACAGGGATTTCCTTTATTCCTGAATGATTTATCATGGGGCGAACGATATGTTGAAAGTAAGCCGATTATAACATTTCTGCACGCAAATAGTGCCTTCGTATTTTCCTCCTCTTGTGTCTCATTAAACTGCACTGAAGATTTCTTTCGCACTTACTCAACCGGTGCCACATATGTCTGCAACTTCATCTCCTTTTTGTTAAAACGGACTTTCTGTCTGAAAATTCTTTCTGCCGGGGAAAGATTAAAGAAGATTTGCGTTAAGAAATGCTATGTTTTGGCAAACACGTGGTAAGGACGAAGCAAGTCCATTACACGATCATTTGCTACATGCATGGGACAGCGTCGAGTTTCTTTCAGCTTCGTGTACCGATATGAAATGAGCTACGTTAAAGATCATAAGTAGATGGGAGTTTGTCCTCTATCTCCACAGAGCTTTGAGGATGTTGGAATTTGGTTGGATTTAGAACAGTAGAACAGATGATATGGTTTGTCCTTGTGCAGTCAGGTTCGTTCTTCGGAGTCCTTGTGTTTAAATAAAAATGGTTCAAATAGCTCTGAGCACTATGGGACTTAACATCTGAGGTCATCAGTCCCCTAGAACCTAAAACTACTGAAACCTAACTAACCTAAGTACAGCACACACATCCATGCTCGAGGCAGGATTCGAGCCTGCGACCGTAGCAGTCGCGCAGTTCCGGACTGAAGCGCCTAGAACCGCTGGGTCACAACGGCCGGCTGTGTCTAAATAATAATAAATTAATTCGGTTGTATTTAAATATTCATCATAGTCATATGTATATTGATTATCAGTCAATTGCGTTTGTATATTCATCAACAGCCACATGTATTTCATCTTTCTTAGTCAGATGTGCGTTAACATCTACGTTAATCAACGGCTCTTACATATTCATTTCGGTTAAATAACAGCAAATCCATTCCAGTCAATTACTTCTGCAATTGAAAGCAATCAAACTTTTTATTGACAGAAAATGCATATGTATATGTGAGTAGAACAGAAAGGAACTATAAATTGTTAGCAAATATGACGGTTACCTGGAAAGTAATGCACCGCATTTTTTCTTCAATAATTTTTTATTGAACATAATGAGAATTACACACACGAAAGAATCGTCTTTTTTCAACACACCCTATTTTTCCACGTAATCTCCATCCCGGTCTACGGCCTTTCTCCAGCGCGAAGGAAGGGCATGTAAGCCGTGTCGGTACCAATCCCTGTCCTGGTGGCGGAGCCAGTGCTTCACTGAGTGAATTTCCTTTGCTGATTGACAGATGCAGCGCCAACTGCCGAGTCGTAATGACAACATCAGCTGGCTTCAACATTTCAGGTGTGACAGCCGTGGATGGTCTCCCCGACCGCTGCAAATCGTGGAGCTCCGCCGAACCGCCTTCTGATGACCCCACCCTCCATGTCCAGCGACTAACTGTACATCTGTCGACAGCAGATGCTCCATAGACTTGCGGCAGTGGTAACACCGGTCTCCGTCAGATCACCGAAGCTAAGTCCTGTCGGGCAGGGCTAGCACTGGGGTGGGTGCCCATGCGGCCTGCCGAGCGCTGTTGGCAAGCGGGTTGCACTCAGCCCTTGTGAGGCAAACTGAGGAGCTACCTGATTTCGAAGTAGTGGCTCCGGTCTCGTAAAGTGACATACGATCGGGAGATCGATGCGCTGACCACTTGTCCCTCCATATCCGCATCCAGTGACGCCTGTGGGCTGAGGATGACACGGCGGCCGGACGGTACCGCTGGGCCTTCCAAGGCCTGTTCGGACGGAGTTTAGTTTTAGTTTTTCACTTCTTCTAGCACTGAAGAATCTGCACCGCAGTATGGGCAATGAGAACCCACACAAATTTACGTAGGGCTCAATGAACCGATGAGGATACCAGAACCAGGCTACCAGTGCTGACCAATATCCATCCACCAAACATCAAGAGCAAAGCCGCAATAAAAAAGAGTGGAAGAAGATATCAAACCAATGCCATCTTCCAATTCACACACAGACAATCGAATGAAGTCGAGGACACCTCTCTGGAGAACTGTCCAACGATACGAATTTTTTGAAGTCGAGTGGGGTTGGAAGGTACAGTGACGTGGAAACATCCAGCTAACGGGAGTCCTTATTGCTCAAGTGAACAAAACAAGTTTCTGTTTTTGACCTTCCATGTAGGCAATGCACAAGATTAAATAGAATAACTGGAACGGACCGCTGTAAAAGCTTAATGACAAAGTGGAATCTTGCAAATGTGCCTTTCTGTGAGTGCGATGGACTTCAAACTGTATATTATATTTTATAGTGTACAATTTATAGTTCCAAAGGACGAGGAATGAAAGACATCCATAATGGCTCTGGATACGCCCCCCAGTGGCCGAGTAATCTCCACTGTGCTATGTGACTGTATGGCGTATAATGTGCCAACGACCTTGCCACAGTGGTAACACCGGTTCCCCTCATTTCACCGAAGTGAAGCGCTATCGGGCTTGGCTAGCACTTGAATGGGTGGCCGTCTGATCTTCCGAGCGCTGTTGGCAAGCAGGGCGCACTCAGCCCTTGTAAGGCAAATTGAGGAGCTATCTGTTTGAGAAATGGCGTCTCCTATCACGAAAACTGACATACGCCTGGGAGAGCGACCTGCTGATCTCACGCCCATCCATATCCGCATCCAGTAACACCTGTAGATGATGATGACACGGCGGTCGGTCGGTACCGTTGGGTCTTCCGAGACCGGACGGAGTTTAGTTTAGAGTGTATAGTGTAGCCTATATATTACGTCATTAATATACATCCGGTTTTTTAAAATAATTATTTTAAATTCATGAGGCTTTCCGCTTTTCATTTCAGATGTGCTAACTATTTGCAATGTGTATAGTGTATTTTCCTATCAACTTGATATTGCTTTCTTCTAACATTACTTGTTTCATTGTGATTTGTGCCATTTATGTTATCATGGTCTATTATGACGTATATTTACTTTTATTGTCTTCGACATGTCGATCGAATGAAGATCGTTCGTATTAAATGGTTAAGACCCACAAAGATCTAAACACAAATTAATTAATTAATGGGGTAGGTAGGTAACATTGTTACTTTACAGTGAAATGGACAACTTGTAACAAGTGGATGACGACCTAAGAGTGCCATAAGTATGGGAAACGTCATGTGTATTGTAAATGGCCGTAGCTGAATTGTGAACGGTCGTAAATATGTCTCGGCCTACTGCTGTTCCAGGATTGGGCTGTGCTTGATTTACCGGATGAAGCCACAGAGCTTCAAAACGACCGTTGAGAGTGGCGCGGCACGGCGGTACCTTAGTATTCCCTCGACACGTACTGGCCACGTGAGCTGTTAATAGAGAACCCGACGCCCACACCTGGCCTAGCTGTGAGCACCTGCAGCAGACCGGTGACGCGGTTCGATATTGCCAAGTGTGTTCGAGGTCCTGTCCGAAAGGTGACGAAATGTGAATTTTGCGCTCATATGGTACCGCTAGGTGTCTCCACAGACATCCTTCTTGAATCAAAGTCGCGGGTGGCTGCGTGTGGTTCGGTTGCTTATTGCAGAGCATATTTGGGTTGTCGCGTTTCTACTTCTACATCTATACTGTGCAAACCACTCTGAAGAGCTTGGCAGAGGGTACGTCGCACTGTACCAGTCATTAGGGTTTTTACCAGTTCCATTCATTTATGAACCGCGAAAAGGCGAAAAGAATGAATGTTTTAATGCTTCAGTTCGTTCTGAAATTAATGTAATGTTGTCCTCGGGATCCCTACGGGAGCAACACGTACGGTTTGTCTGGAGAGATTACATCTGTCATCAACAGTCTTCCAGTTTCCTCAACATCTCTGTGACGGTTCGTGCTGCCCTTCTCTGTGTACGTTCAATGTCTCCCTTTAGTTCTGTTTTGTTCGGGTCACACAGACATGAACAATATTCTAGTGTGAGTCGCATGAGAGATTTGTGAGTAATCTCCTTTACAGGCTGATGTCACTTCCGTAGTATTCTACTAGTATACAGATGTTTACCACTGCTTTACCCACTACTGCGCTTATGTGATCATTCCATTTCATTTACAAAGAAGCTTTTTCTATGAGTTGACCTTTCCAACTCGTTGATACTGCAAATGTAGGATACTGCAGTTCTTCGTTTCCATGATTTTGAAGTTTTGCGGGGTCTGAGGTGAAAGCGCAGCGTATCTGCAAAATGTTTTGTTTTAAACTTAGGGAAACCGCCACAAAAAGGAACCAAATGCTGATACCATCTAGGTCAGATACTGACCTACAACTGGTAGAAGCGTTTCGAAAATGGACTGACATCGACTGATAATGAAAGCTATTCCGGTCGGCCTTCAGCTGGTATCACGTCAGAGAATATTCAGAGAGTGGAAGGTCGGATCTGCCTGATCGTACACGAACCACCCAAGACCTCTGCAACACTCTGAAAATCACTTGTGGTACGTGTGAACGTATCGTGTCAGATGAAATGAAAATGAGAAGGATTGCGACAAAGATTGTGACAGACGTCTTCTACTCGATCAGAAGGATCATGCGTGAAAATCTACAGAGAACCTAGACAATTGCTTTAAGACTCTCCAAACTTCCTTTCATAGAATGCCAGCAGTGATGAAAGCTCGTTTTGTGACTATGGCGCTGAAACTGAGCAGCAGTCGTTACAGCTGAGGAGTTCTTCATCTCGTCCAAATCAATTAGACAGGTCAAGATTGATATTAAGTGCATTTTTTTATTTGATTGTTCATTAACATTCGTTTCTCCTGGTCATACGTTCACTAAGTAGTTGTGTAGAAATCTTCTAACACCTTTAACCCTCCGTTACTTGCGCGAAAATTTGGTGTCATCCACAAAGCAGGCGGTCTATTTGTACACTTTGAATGGTCTTTATGACTGGTTTTATGATTTTTTATTAAAACTAAATTCAATACATTTAACATTTGTACACAGTATAATATATTCTAACGTTTGAAACAGTTTGACCATTCGAAGAACAATATCTTCAGCTGAATTACTGATGTTACATGGTCCCTCTTGTTGCTAGCCGACGTACGGTTCCAAATTCAAAGTGTAAGCTGTTTTTACATCATCCAAAGCAAACACTTCTAACCCATACTTTGCTGGTCTGCTAGGAATATATTGCCTGAACGGGCAGTTTCCTCTAAATGCCAAAAGCTGTTCGTCCACAGTAAATTATTCACTAGGTGAAATATATTTATGGCAATTTTTCGTGAATAGTTCACGTACCTCTCTGATGCCTACGGTAGCAGCCAACGTGTCAGTCTTTCTGCGAGCACCCCTATCACGGATATTATCAAACATCCGACATCTCAACAGAAACCAGAATCGGTTTTCACTTATGCATAAATAACATGATTCAAGTCCGTTTCCCTTTGAGTTATCCCACAATTTTGGTTTACTCTTCCTAGAACATCTCAAAGATCCACATAGATATAACAAACCAATGAAAGGTCTGATCTCTATCGCAGATGTTTCTTTAGCGTCCCTTTCCCTAGAGAAGTTACCACGAACTTAATTGATGTATATATTAGTGCATGTTGCGATAATGCTTATTATGATTTCATCCAAGAACAAATTCAGAATATCTATTTCTGTCTTTTTTTATACGAGCTTTTTTTTTGGTCCAGGCAAATGCGTAATAAAATTACAAGATCTGCTTCTAACACTGGTAGGATATTTATTTTTCCTCCGTTTAGTTACATCATCTTCTCCTAAAAAAATGCATCGTCTTGAGTTACTTCTTCCTGTGATTCATAATCAACATTTCCTGACACTTCTTGTTCTGTTCCTGAATCATGACCGCTTTCATGAACAGAATCCTCAGTCTCTTGAGTCAGCGCTATCACTGTGAGCATCTTCATCACTAAGCTCATTGAACCATTCCAGCCATACATTAGGGTCTCTACTAAACGCTGTCCGAAGTTTATTGCTTTTGACATTTCTTCCACAATTTAAAAATAAAGAGAATACTAGGTAACACGGAAGGTAATTGCAGTCAGTTTCAATACGTCTAAATTTACGCACACGAAAGATCGATTGAATCTAGGAAAGCAATAAAATAATACAGACTTACTTTGTTTCAGATTGTAGCAGCAGAGCTCGCGCGGATGACTAGTGTCCTCCAAGATTAGAGTGACCATACGTCCCGATTAATCGGGATTGTCCCGTTTTTTGAGGCTCAAGAATTTGTCCCGACTTTTTTTTTTAAACAAGCAATTTGTCCCGACTTTCAAGGATTATTTTCAGACATTCACAAAGTGGTTAAAATATTTTCTGAGTGTCGATTTTATAAACTATCAATTGAAACTGACATTCCGTACGTTGGTACCCCCTGATAATGAATGCACAGATCAAGCACTATAATTGTTGCGTACTCTTATTTTCTTTGCTTTTGTTTGCCGTTTTTGTCAGCACTCAGTATCAGTTTCGTGAAGTGCTAGCCGAAACGAAAATCAAAGTTTTCGGAAGAGCTTCAGAGGAAATTTCCTTGCTTCACTGCTACAGACAATGACTGTTCAGCAAAATGTAACGTATGTAACTGTGCTGTATCCGTGTCTCATGGTGGTGCTGCAGATCTCAAGCATCATATGGAATCAGAGAAACACAGGAAGAATCTCCGATCGGCAGGTTCCTCGCAAAAAATGACGAGATATTTTGTAACTTCAAATACACAGGAACAGAAAAACGTAGCTGCAGCAGAAGGAACCCTGTCATTCCATGTTGTTAAACACCACCAAAGCTATCGTTCTAATGACTGCAGTGTTCAACTAAACAAAAAAAAAAAAAAATTCCTGATTCTAAGATTACGGAAAATGATTCGTGTGGAAGAACAAAGTGTGAAGCAGCTAACAACAATGTTATAGCTCCGCATTCCCAGAAACAGGTAACAGCTGCTGTAAACAGTGCAAAATACTTTTCAATATCTACTGATGCTAGCAACCATGGGCATCAGAAAATTTTTCCTGTGATAATTCAGTATTTTTTTGTAAGTGAGGGTGGACTGCAGTCGCAATTGCTTGATCTTGATGAACTGCAGAACGAAAAGTCCGAAACAATTTCCAATTATCTTTCTCATGTTATACAGTCATTCAGTATCATCTCAAAGTCTGTTGCATTTGGTGCAGACAATACTAACTGTAATTTTGGGGGGTTAATGAAGAAAGAGGGTAATAATGTTTTCACACATCTGAAAGAAAAAATAAAAAACTCTAACATTGTTGGCATAGGTTGTCCAGCACATGTTGTTCGTAACACACTTCAAAGTGCTTGTGATGTCTTACCTGTTGACATTGACTGCATTGTCATGAAGTTGTACAACCATTTTCATATTTTTCTATTCATGTTGCAGAACTCACTGAATTCTGTGAATTTGTTGGTGTCACTTACAAAAATTTACTTTCCTTTTCCAAAACAAGGTGGCTTTCATTGTTGCCAGCCATAGAAAGGATCTTGAAAATGTATGAACCTTTGAAATCTTACTTTTTGTTATAGTCTATCTCAAAGTGCTCTGCAATCTTAAAGAGTTTTTTCTGTGATTCTATAAATGAATGTTATTTACTTTTTGTACATTCACAAATGAGTGTTTTCCAACAATCCATTCTGAGCATTGAGAAACAGAATAATTCCATATGTGAAGTATTAGCAGTCTTAAATAAAGCTTTGACAAGTCTAAATTCAAGGAAACATGAACATTTTGTACCACTAAGTGTAATAAAACTGCTGAATGATTGTGATAACCAGTCTGTTAAGAAATTTGATATAGCAGTATCAACGTTTTATGATGCTTCATTAGACTATTTATCCTCATGGTTACAGGGAATAGCTGAGTTTTCTGTATTCTTATGGGTGATGCTCACAGAACCACCAGAATGGTCAGTAGTTGAAAATACTTTAATGTGGCTAAATGAAAAGGGCATTCTAGTAAATGACAGCCTCTTATTTGATGAAATAGTCCATATACAGTCATTTGTAAAACAACAAGTGGAAACAGACAGCGCGCAATGGAATCAGTTGATGGCACATGAAAAATGGTGTAGGTTTTTCAGATCTTGCCAGTGTAATCAACAGTTCAGAGAATCGCTTAATATAGCGCAGTACTTCTTTTCACTCCCTGCCCACAATGCAAATATTGAAAGAGTTTTCAGCTTACTATCGTCACAGTGGACAGATGAGAGGAATAGATTTACGGTGAGGAGCGTTAAGTGTATTTTACTGACCTGTTTAAACTTCAGTAAATACAGTTTCACTGACTTCTATTCATACCTATTAGGCAAACCTGAGTTGCTGAATGAAATTTCATATTCGAAGAAATATGATTGCAGTGTGGAATTCACAAAACCATAAATTCCTTGTGTTCACTAAGAACTTTTTTTGTAGTGATTGTTACTGTATGTCTTTCTACATTCTGTGTTATAAATGTTACATTTTTTAATAAGTAAATTTCTGAAAACTTTCCTTCTTTGTTTGGTTTTGTACATACACACACACACACACACACACACACACACACACACACACACACACACACACACACATGCACACGCAAATATCGGTGAAGGCTATATTTGCAGAGGAAGAAGCAATGTTAACGAGAAATAAAAATTGTTCCACATTTTGGCCAAGAAAATGTATGAAAGTCCCAGTTTTGTCCGAAGAAAATATGGTCACCCTATCCAAGCTATAACAATGTTTCATAAACAATGTATCTTCCGTAACTGAAAGGCAGCAATTATTGGAGCTAACAGCCAGAGAGTTAACAGAAAGGTACTGAAAATGGAGCGAACTCAATCCAGCCCTGTCAAACAAAATTCAGTGTCATCCGCGCGAACAACGGAGGTTTAAGGGAGAACATGCGGAGAAATTGCGTACAGAAGTTGTGTGTAAACGACTGGATATTTCTCCAAAACACAGTACCGCAGCGCAAATTTGACGAGGTGTCACTGAATTTAGTAAACTGTATTAGATGCCTTGGGAACTTGAAGGTTTATTAAAAGAAATCTATTGTGTTTTTGCGGAGGCTGTCAGCGGAAGCAGCTGGGAACCTAGCTGTAGGTGATGTGTGACTGTTAGTAGTGTACGTTAATCAGTCCAATGATCGAATGTCGGAATCTTTAGGAGTGCAGTTAGATAGCTACACAGCATTAATCGTTAAGTTTGGAGCACTGGTAAGATTAATGCTGTGTCGTAGATCAAGGCGAGGCTGACGAATCTTGTCAAGACTATTTTGCAAATGTAATAGCGCAGTTAGTCGATCAGGGTACTCTGGCTCGTGTCTTCGGAGCAAACTTCGAGTAATTTGTTTCAATCGCCAAGAGAGCTTGGATTCCAACTGCGTCCATGAGTGGGAAGAAGAAACATTTCAACTATTCTTGATGCCTAAGAAATAACTTTATTTCTTCTTTTAATCGTTTTGTGCTATAAAGCTCCTTTCTCCAGATTCGATTGGGTACCCCCACAATGGTTATCTGATTAACCCATCCAAGTCTTCACCATTCTTCTGTAACACAGTACTGCAAATGCTGGTATTCTCTCATTGTCTGTGCTGTTTATCGCTCACGTTTCACTTCGATATAAGGATACGCTCCAGCAAACTGCTTTGAGGGACGACTTCCTAACACTTTAACCTATGTTCGATGTTTATAAATTTCTCATTTGCAAAGAAGGTTTTGTTGTTATTGAGTCAAACAAAAGAGGAAATATAGCGCTTAAGAAATATTTTCCATGTTCATCCGCTATTTTTCTGTCAGTGTTATTTTTTGATGACTCAGTAGTCAACATTTTGAGGATGAGTCCTTTCTCCACAAAGAAATATTTCCTTTAGGTCATCAACCATGTTCCTCTGGGAAAGTTTCGATGCCATTGTGCTGTAAGTACCTTAAAGTTGTGGCAGGGGACTCAAGCAGAAACAAAAGACAAAGAAAAAAACGCGTCCACAAGAAATCACCTGAACGAGCCCATAGTGTCGGCAGCAAACTAAAAGAACACTGGATCTTTCCGTCCCGTCAGAATCAAAGTGACAGTGTACTGGACGCGAATGGCGGAAGGAATCCACTTTTTTTGAAGAACCCAAACAGGCGTTTGAGAAAAGTAATTTAAGGAACCTATAGAAAATTAACATCAGGATTTTACCCCAATCCCTCTGCTTCCAGATTCAAATCCATTGCTAAAAGAAGGAAGACCCAAAAACTCAGAAGAAAACTGTGTTTCATATGGTAAGAAACTTTCAACAGCCGAGATAGCGTAATTCATCTTTAACAACAGGTTTCGACAGATATAAGTGTCGCCTTCCGGTCTTAAAAGAACTTCTGTTACAAAACATGTTCAATATAAATAAGAACCTCTCGAAAACGGTGGTCAAAAATGAAAGACGGTTTTGGCTACTGATAGTTTTTAACCATGTAAAACAGATCGCTCGTTCTAATTTCCCGACATGAGAAAATTCAGTCAAATTTTATATACTCTCTTTTCACGTTGTATAGCTTTTCCGAATAGTTTACAATTATTTCTTCTTTTGGTAAGGTAGTAGTTCTGGTGATAAATAACCATGGCAGTGGCTGTAATTTTTCATCAGTTAGAAATTCACAACTTCACTTTCGCTCCGAGTTCTGCTTCTATGTCGCATGCACACCGTACTGTCACACTCGAAATGGGCATCTCGTTCTCTGTCCTAGATACATTAAAGTGAATGGCTGAACAAGTGAATCTCACAGCCACAAAGTGCTTGGTAGTACGATGTGATAAATTTACAGCAGAAAGTGAGCTACTAATTCCATCGAGAGATCGTGATGAAACGCAAATTCACAAAAAGTTGCAGTTAAAAGTATTTTCTGGTTCAGAGATGACCTTCGGGACAAGTAATAAACTCTTACACATTCAAACCAGCCTGTTGCTCTAATCAGAATACCTATTTAGCAGTTTATAGTATCATTAATGTTTCACTGTTGTAACTAGTCACATATCTTAGATACTTGGAAATAATAATGTGAAAATGTAACATTAATTACAGTTAAGGGAATACTTTCTAAGAATGCTCTACAAGTCGTGTGTGAACGTAGCTCCGTGAACTGATTTTTAACGATGTAATCATTACGCTGCTATTTATTGATTCACCACTTATACAAACCCACTGCAAACATATCGTTATTCAGGTCAATAGTAATGAAATCGTTGGCTAGAATCCATTATCGAATGGATAACTGAATTTATTTCATAATTATCTTTTTAGCTGTGCGCTGTTGAACTAGAAACGTTTAATGAGAACATACACCGCTATTTTGGCGGTAATGAGCGCGAATTACCCTTCCCTGGTGTTCCTGTTACATACCGCGCGTTGGTACCTGAAACAGGAAAAAACAAATTAAAAAAAAAGAACAAACATATTTCAGACATATTCTGCCTGCCTGCCTGGAATCCCGAACAATTTATTAAGATTTACTGCAGCTCTAAGCACCACGTTCATTTTTACTGGAGTCAATTTTTAATAGACTCTCTCCTAACTATAAGAACGTGATCAACAGACAAACAATACATTAATTTACAATGTTTGGTTTTGCATTTATTTCGAGCTCTGTAGTAAGCAACATATGACACTGCAAGTTTCGGCCATGCTGGAGCTGTTGTCGTGTATTCAGGCTGACTTCATTTGGCCGCTATCGACATTTCCTCTTAGATTACCAGATATCTTTAGAAATAGACTTAGTGACGCGATGTGGCGCAAGGACAGTGGATATATATTCCGGACGAGGAGATCTCATATCTCTGTCTACCTACCAACATTTACGTTAATGATGCAGCTATAAAATGTACTGGCGTGAAAGAGTTAAATGCCTCTCGCATGATACACAGAAGAGGCAAAGACACTGGTACATCTGCCTAATATCGTATAGGGTCCTCGCGAGCACGGGGAAGTGCCGCAACACGAAGTGGACTTGACTAATGTCTGAAGTAGTGCTGGGGGGAATTGACACCATGCATCCTGCAGGATTGTCCATAAAACAGTAGGATTACGAGGGGGTGGAAATCTCTTCTGAACAGCAGTTGCAAGGCATCGCAGATACGCTCAATAAAGTTCATGTCTGAGGAGCTTGGTGGCCAGTGGAGGTGTTTAAACTCAGAAGAGCGTTCCTGGAGCCACTCTGTAGCAATTCTGGAGGTGTGGAGTGTCGCATTGTCCGTCTGAATGCACAATGGACATGAATGAATGCACCGTGATTAGACAGGATGCTTACGACTTTCCACCTGTCACAGTTATATCTAAACGTATCAGGGGTTCCGTATCACTCCAACTGCAGACGCCCCACACCATTACAAAGCCTCCTCCAGCTCGAACAGTCACCTGCTGACGTGCACAGTCCACGGATTCATGAGGTTGTCTCCATACTTGTACACCTACATCCGCTCGATACAGTTTGAAACGAGACTCGTCCCACCGGGCAACATGTTTCCAGTCATCAACAGTCCAATGTCGGTGTTTACGTGCTCAGGCGAGGGGTAAAACTTTGTGACGTGCAGTCATCATGGGTAAACGAGGGGGCCTTCGGCTCGGAAAGCACAGTAGATGGTGTTTCGTTGAATGGTTCGCACGCTGACACTTGTTGATGGCTCAGCATTGAAATCTGCAGCAATTTTCGGAAGTGTTGCACTTCTGTCACGTTGAATGATTCTCTTCAGTCGTCGAACAGATCTTTCTCCGGCCGCAGATATGTGAAATGGTCATACGGGAAAATCTTCACTCCATCGCTACCACGGAGATGCTGTGTCCCATCGCTCGTGCGCCGACTACAACACAATGTTCAAACTCACTTAAATCTTGATAACCTGCCATTGTAGCAGCAGTAACCCACCTAACAATTGCTCCAGATACTTGTTGTCTGATATAGGCGTTGCCGACCGCAGGGCCGTATTCTGCAGATCAGGTGCAAAAAAATGGTGCACTTGTGTGTGAGGTTACTATTAAAAGGACAAATAAAGCCTCAATGATATGAAACTTATTTATAATCATTAGCCATATTGGTAGATTAGTTTCACGCGCCTGTGTCACTATAAAGAATATATGTATTTGCCGCAAAGAGGCATATTGTTTAGGATATCCCACGGCATTACTTTACTAGCGATGTATTTCGACGCACTAGAGCTCGATGTCAGGTATCAAGGTATATGTATCAATTAAACATTACTTCTACTAAAACGAGGTGCGTTCAACAAGTAAGCACCGCATATTTTTCTCTGCCAGTTTAGGCTGAAAAAATACAGAATTTGTTGTGGGACATTGTTGAATATCCCGCGTCAGATCCCATAATTTCATGGCGGCACTAAGCATAGCCATCAGAACGTCGTCTAAATCGGATGCGCGTTCCAAGCAGAGAGCTGCCATTGAGTTTCTTTCGGTGGAAAACTAGGGCATCGTAGATATTCATAGGATCTTACAGAATGTCTATGGAGACCTGGCAGTGAACAAAAGCACTGTGAGTCGTTGGGCGAGGCGTCTGTCGCAACCAGTTCGCGCAAGCCTGTACGATCTGTCACGTGCCGGCCAGCTGCACACAGCTGTGCTATCCTCAGGAAATAGAGAAAACGACTACAGCGTGTTCGTCGCCACAAAAATGCAGACGAATTGCCCTTCTCCACGATAACGCAAGGCCTCACAGAAGTCTACGCTCACAAAACTTCGTTGGACTATTCTTCCTCATGCACCTTATAGCCCGGATCTCGCATCTTTCATCTCTTTTGCCCAATGAAGGGCGAACTCCACGGGAAGCGGTACTTGGATGGTGGGGAGGTTAGCGATGCAGCAAGACGTTGGCTCCAACATTGCCCGCTGGTGTGTGTATAGGTACGTAAAGAAAAGCCCCGACACGCTACGATAGAAGTTAAAAAACCAATAACAATAAACACTAGCGCGGCCACTGTAAAACGTCGGCAAAGATGTATTTTGCCACGCCGGAAGGCGAATGACAAATGATGGTAATTTCATTCAATTTTTTCGTCAATTATTTAATTGATTCTATCTTTAGTTCTCGAAGGGAGAAGACGTATTTTATGAGAAGTGCGTAGTAGACATTGTATTATCTGAATAATAATATTTAGGAAAATATGAAGTGTGAGGATTCTTATTAGTGCAAAACCGCGGAAGTTTCATTTCCTTCCGCGCATTGTGCTAACGTGATGTCACTGTAGCTGCCTGCATCTGAAGAGGAAGTGCGATAAAAATCAGCATTGTATTCACAGTCGAAATGAAAAGCACTTAATTTACGGAAATCTCAACGGCTTAGAGAACGCAAAAATCGACGTAAGTTCACACTATTAGTAACTTAGTGACTTAGTGACTTACAGTTTACAAGAGTTGTAAATTAAGACCGAAAGATAATCCATTTGATTCAATCCATTCACTTCAAAATTTATAAAAATCAAATTTGGTACGATTGTGATTATATATATATTTGCACATGTGATACCATGCGGGCATGCAGACCCTCCCAGTAATGTGGCGTAATGCCGTCGCATTGAATTGTGATTATGTTGAAAAATAACGTTTTGCGGCAAAAAGAGGAATAATATGGTGTATTTGAGTCCTGAATATAACCAGTTTTCTTTCAGGAAGAAAATGTGTGGCGTTGTTATTGAATGCCCATCGTACTGCTAACTGCATTGTCGTTAATTTCTTAAACTGCGATAGTCTATAGCTCCAGAGCAAATGCTTACTGCACATATGTGGCTCGAAACGCGTCTCTGGTAAAATAATAAGATTAATGATCTTAAACATTATGACGAGTTGCTGTAAATAGAAATATCCTTTGATATTACTTTTTACAACACTTTGTTTGAACTTACTACACGTTGCACTGACTGACTGCTCCGCCATTTTCTGATAGAAGATTTCATACATAATGAACGAAAACACACATGATACTGGTGTAGCGTGTATTTTCATTCATAATTTGATACATGTTACCCTCACTGTCCCAAAACAGAGCTCTTCCGGCAATTCCACGTGAGACATCACATCACTAATGGTGCGTTAACTTGCATATTGCTACGAAAAGTACAAGGATAAGTCCATTATTATCCGCAATTTAATTACATTTTTGTTTATTTTGGTAGTACTGTCGTTTTACGTTGATGACGCATGCTTTGTTTATTTGTTGTTATATCTTTGCAATTTTGAAGCTGCTAGGTTAGTTTCGTTATTGCTGCCGTGCTGTTAATCATGGCTGCTCCGCTGTGTATTTGCACCAAAGAAGACCAACGTTCGGTGATCCGTTTTTTGTGGTCGGAAGGCGTATCAGGGGCCAAAATTCATCGAAGACTTTCGGCACAGTACGGGAACAGTGTTTTGCCACAACGGAGTGTCTAAGAATGGATTGAAAAATTCCGAAATGGTCGCACAAGTGTTACGCACGATGAAGGAGCCGAACGACCGTTTACCGCCACAAATGAAGAAACCATTGAGCGTTCACGTGAAATGATTCTCTTAGACAGACGATTAACTATTGACGAAGTGGCACATCCTCTGCAAATTAGTCACGTTTCTGCCTACAAAATCATCCACAACATACTTGGGTTTCATAAAGTTTGTGCAAGATGTGTCCCAAAACAACTCACACAATTCCATAAACAAACGCTCTTGGACATCTGCAAAAAACATTTGGATCGCTATGGTAACGAAAGGGACAAATTATTATACAGGATGATTACTGATGACGAAACATAGGCCCATCATTACGAGCCGAAGAGTAAACGGCAGAGTATGGAATGGAAACATCCAAATCCGCCGTGCAAGAAAACGTTCAAGACCGAACCGTTTTTGGGACGCATAGAGTCCAGTACTGGAAAATTATGGGGAAAGGGGCACAACAATAAACAGTGTATGTTACAGTGAGATTTTCACTGCCAGGCTAAAGCCTGCAGTTCCAAGCAAACGCCAAGGATTGCTGTCAAAAGGTGTTGTCTTGTTGCACAACAATGCCCGTCCGCGTACTGCTGCCCACACTGCTGAAACGCTCCAGAAACTTAAATATGAATAACTGGATCATCCTCCATATAGTTCCTATCTTGCCCCTTCTGACTATCACTTGTTTGGTCCACTCAGACAGGCATTAAGGGCCCGTCGATTTGCCTCGGACGAAGCAGTGAAAGAAGCGGTGTATTCCTGGCTTGCAGCTCAACAGAGAACCTCCTTTTACGAGGGCATCAGGAAGCTTGTACAACGATGGACCAAGTGCGTTGAAACGCAAGCAGACTATGTCAAAAAACGATGTTCTTGTAAGTTTCCTATTTGATTAAAATTACTTTTTATAACTCCTTTGAGGATAATAATTGACTTACCCTCGTATATTAAGATACGTTCGTTATCAATTTAAACTTCTACAATATTGGTAACGTTTTACCATGTACCGTCACATTGGTTTCCTTGTCGACTGGATGTCAGACTGTAAACTACTTCTACGCGGGGTGGGAACCGAACCTATTTTGAAGTTATTGTCAAGACGGTAGTGGCAGTAAAGCCATCTGTCCTTAACTCGACTACGGCGGGGAATGAATGGGACGCAAGGCGCAGAGCTTGATGGACGCCGTCCGTCCGTTCGGACAAGTGATCAGTATGCGACGACCCTGCCGCAAGAGTATGAGGGGCGATGCTTTCCCAGCTCTCAACGTCACTGCCGGCCTTGGCTACGTGTGCAGTGAGTGACAATGCCGTCCCAAGCGGCACAAGGCTTCACCGCCCTCCCTCCCCCCCCCCCCCCCCCAAGCCGCTGCACGAGGCTGACAGTTTCTGCACAAGCACTACGTGCATAATCTTTGATGTCTTGCACGAACTACCTCAACAAGAGTCATACGCAGTACGGTTTCATATATAGGTAACCACCAACAAAGCTAAAAGAAGGCTTATGGAATTTAGTCGAATTAAATCAGGCGGTGCTGAAGGATTTATATTAGGATGTATGGCAGTAGAAACAGCACACGAGTTTCACTATTTGGGCAGCAAGATGACTGATGATGGTCGATACAGAGATGATATAAAATGCAGACTATCAATGGGGAAAGAAAGCAGATAAAGAAATAAAAGTCTAAAAGAAAAACTTCTTTACGTCGCTTATAGATATACGAGTAAGGAAATCATATCGGAAGTTGTTTGTGTAAACTATAGCGTCGTAAAGAAATGAAAAATGGGCTATAAACATTTAAGAAATAGAGAATAGTAGCTTTTGAAATGTAGTGCTATGGAAGAGAGCTGTAGATTAGACGTCTATATGGACTAATGAAGAGGAACTGAATCTAACTGGGTGAAAAAATAATTTATGAGAGAACCTAAAAGAAGTGATCAGCTGATACGACACATCTTGGCTCATGGCGGAGTCGTAAGCTTTGTAATGGAAGAAAGTGGAGGGACAGCAACTGTAGCGGGAAGACCAGGACTGGAGCGCAAAAACAAGTTCTAATGGATGTAGGTTGCAGTAGTCATGCAGAGATGAAAAGGCCTGTACAGAGTAGATTAGAGACGGGAGCTGCATCAGACCAGTCTTAGGATTGAAGACGTGACAGCCACATCGTAAAGGACAGATAGCGTAAAACGAAAGGAGCTGTACTAACTGGAAAGTCTCAGAAGCACAATACGTGTTTTATGATACTATACTAAATGTAAAATTCCTATGGCAGCATATATAAATAGTATGACTTGTATATCCCAATCATACCTGCGAGACCTCGAGATATGCCGAGACGCGGAAAAGTAAAGGGCGACTGAACAGGAAGAACGCAAAAATATCTTAAAATCCCATGTTTAGGTTTGAAAGGGAGGGACGTCAGGGTTCAACGTGGCGTCCACGATTAGGTCATTAGAGACAGATTGAAAGTTTGGGTAGCAGAAGAATACGAAATAAAATCAGCGGTGCCTTGCAAAGGAACCATCTGTGACTAGTCTCGAGTGACGTAGAGAAACTATGTAAAATGACAAAACGGCTATTCGAAACATAGTATTCCAAAATGCGACGTATAAGTATTAACCGCTAAGCCACTTCTGTATCTCGGGGTTGGAACACTGTAATACTCTTGTCAGATTCAGCTTCAACAATGTTGTTCTACAGATTTCCAATTTGAATGCTTCGCTAGTGTTCATTATATGGAGAAAGAATCGCCTGATTTTCGTCTTTTAAAATTGTTTCACCTCTAGACTGTCGCCCGCGCGGTAAAATTACGGACGTATCGATAGATAAATCTGTATTGTCATTAACACACTTTTCGTCATAGACTGCTCGTGGCTTGGTTTGGAATATTTGAACTCCTACTACGCTTGCTTCAGTCACTGCTTATAAGGGGCAGTCAAATGAAAACGAGATAGATGGAAAATCAAACTGGCCAAGTGCAGGCAGGACACGCGCACAAAGGCTTCAGTACAGACTTAATTATGAGTATGTGTATAAGTAGTTCATCCATCCCGGGAAACGAGAATCTCGACGATTTTTGCGTTATCGATTTCGATATTGGCAAAGTATCGGTCCCGGGAATTCCAAGACTGTCTCAAAATCTCTGCAGTAGCTTCTAAGACTAACCTAGACACACAAAAAGAAGCGAGCTGGGAATTTCGGTTTAAGTATCTAGAGACACAAGATTTAATAAAATATTTTTATTCACTTACTACAATATGACTACAGCTTCCATTTTACGTCTGCATGCAGTAACATTCGTCTGCTATGCTTTTGATGGATGCTGAATGCAAAGACAAAAAGATATTTTTGTGTGATATAACTACAATTTAATCATTTTCAGATTTTTGTCCCTTATTTGTACTGTGAAACTGTGCTCCTTGCCAAATTTCGTGATTCTAGATGAACGGGAATTACCCTATAGGTTTTGAAGAGTGAGTTTGCTAGTATCAAAATACGTCTCTTAATTGGCCGTATCTTTTAACTTCTTTGTCTTAGAATCCTAAATTTGTTATACTGCCAAGTGACCATAGTACTTAGTGAGTGACATAAGTTGCAATTTGATACGCCTACTCTTTCCTGGCAAAAAGGGGTCGTAACAGACGGACAGACAGACGTACAGAAAATAATAAAAAGGATTTTCGTGTGATGTAATTACCAGCTAACAATTTCCGATTTTCCCTTAAGTTGTAGAGCCTTTCCTCTAGCCAAATCTCATAGTTCTGTGCCAACAGGAGGTACACTATAGATTTTCATGAGTGATATTTCCAGCAGCAAAATTTGTGACATAAATGGCAGTATCTAAAAACTGCATTGACTTAGAAGCTTCATCTTTTTTCACCACCAGGGGACCATGTAACATAAATTTCAGCTTGATACCTCTACCGGTTCCTGGGAAAACGGGTTTTAACTGTCTGTTAGACTGACAGACAGACAGACAGACAACAACTAAGTGAATATGTAAATGTTCAGTTTTTACAAATGAAGATACGGAAGTAAAGTGTTTCATATTTCAACAGAAATTAGCTTAACTGTTAATATGTTTACCCCAATGTGAGAGAAGATGGTTAAGGCCATCATGGAATAATGTTTGCGGTTGCCTACGGGACCGTGATTGCACACAGGTGCCGGCCGGTGTGGCCGTGCGGTTAAAGGCGCTTCAATCTGGAACCGCGAGACCGCTGCGGTCGCAGGTTCGAATCCTGCTACGGGCATGGATGTGTGTGATGTCCTTAGGTTAGTTAGGTTTAAGTAGTTCCAAGTTCTTGGGGACTGATGACCACAGATGTTAAGTCCCATAGTGCTCAGAGCCATTTGAACCATTTTGCACACAGGCGTGCACCTCCTCGTCCAAAGCAAATTGGCAGCCACGACTTTCATCAGGGCTCCAAAACCGTGGAAATAATACGAGTATGGGGAGAGATCGAGACTGAATGGAAGATATAAAAGGTTTTCCCTATAAATGTCTGAAAATTACTCGAAACAATCTTGGCAACGTATAGGCAACATGTGGGCGAAATGTGAGCAAGTGTTGTCAAGGTTGTGTCTAGTACGGTGCAAAAGTTAGGAAGCCCTTATACATCCTCTGTTCAGTACCGATCTCTCCCCATGCTATTTCCATATTTTTGGAAACCTGAACAAAGACATTCGTAGCCGTCGATTTGCTTCAAACGAAGAGGTGCACTCCTTAATACATCCATGGATCCTCGACAACAACAAGCATTTTTCCACGAAAACATTAACTGTCTTTTCTCACAGTGGAATAAATATAGTAACAGTTCTGGCAACTAATTTACAAACGATAAACTGTTTACTTACTTTTTTCTATCTGTCTCCTTTCCATTTAACAGCCCCTTATGCGTAGTGACTGAATCAAGCGTAGCAGTAGTACAAATATCCGTGACTGAGCCATGGGCAACCGAAGACGAAAAGTGTGTTAATGACAACACAGATTTATTTACCGATACGTCTGTCATTTTACAGCTTTGATTGTAGTCTTGAATTCTATAATATGTCGTTGATAAGATGTAGGTCAGAATCGTTTCACATTTTAACTGCTCGACAGCTCTGTACCTGCTCCTAGGACAGCATTAACGATTGTAATAATGCATTGTAGACACGGGCTAATTAATCTTGATTAACAGTCTACTTGCGCGATGGAAAACGACTTCTGAGGCTAACGAAGTAAAACATGCATGTGCGCTCTGCATTTTTTTTGTCCCTGTTACCTAACTGATATCAGTTAATATACCGTCCAGAGGGAGACTGGTGGCAAGCCCTTACTGTCATAGAGGGTTAATGTTTTTGTACGTTAATTCTGACAAAGAAGAAAACAGCAACCAGGCACTATTAATGCCGCTGTTGATTTAGGTAAATGGCACCGTTACCGGTTTCGAACTGGCAAGTTCATCATCAGACGGCTGTTCACATGATTTTCAAGATACACTTTACGTTATCGTCCGTTTTCGATTTTTATTATTCCACTGTGGCGAAGTATTTTTGGTGTGTTGTTGTCGTCGAAAATTCCGCGCGATTCTGTGGCGAAGTTGCAGCATTGTATTTTTCGAATATTGCTAAATATATCCAGCACTTATGTAATTTGTACATCACCATTTTCTGCAAAGCACCACACACACACACACACACACACACACACACACACACACACACACACACACACACACACCAAAAAGAATTTGCAGTGTTGTGGTTGTAAATCTACAATCTTTGTGATAACTCCACATGTGGTAAATTCTAGTGTGTGACGCTCATTGAAGCCATAGGTACCAATTGTGAACGATACCCCCTGGGTATAACAGAGCAGACTTAGTCTCCACTAGCTACAGATGTGTTTTAGTATACAGAGGCGTCCAGAAAAACGTAGACAGTCTCTGATAGTATTACCGGAATAAAATGAAATACCGTTTCAATTCTTGCACGTGGGGGAAGGTTATTTTGTGTGTTCGAAGTGACCCCCCATTAGCAGCCAAACAACGTTGATGTCGCTGAACTGTTGAACGAAATACGGCTGTCAGAGTTGACGGTGTGACAGCCGCAAAGGACGCCTCGACGGTTTTTCAAAGGTTGCCAGGTGTAGCTGGCTTCTATTGGTAAACTTTATTTTTCAGGATCCGTCGTAGGTAGAAGTCAAGAGATGTAGGGTCTGGAGATCGTGGTAGGTACTCAATAGCTCATCTATCCATCATCCAGGTAGATTTTCACTCAATTAGGCTCTGTCCTCTATTGTAGTGAGACGGAGAGCCATCTTGTTGTAGGTAAGATCTTTCTTTTCGAAACACCTCTCGGACGGCAGGTAAAATCGATGTTTACGGCATATGAAGATACAACTCTCCATTTACGGTACCTCCAAAGAACAATGAGATAGTCAAACCGCGCGATGACACACTACACCGCACATTATCACCCGGTAGAGCCGACTGCGGTGGCCACGTGGTTCTAGACGCTGCAGTCCGGAACCGCGCGACTGCTACGGTCGCAGGTTGGAATCCTACCTCGGACATGGATGCGTGTGATGTCCTTAGGTTAGTTAGGTTTAAGTAGTTCTAAATTCTAGAGGACTGATGACCTCAGATGTTAAGTCCGATAGTGCACAGAGCCATTTGAACCAACACCCGGTAGATAAACATATTTGTCCGAGCGAACGAAAAATGGTTTGCAACACATCAGCGCTGGAAGCTGGAAGTTTTTGGTCGGCCAGACCTTTCCGAATGCATTGCTGAACAGTACCGTCGGCCTCGGATTAATCCCGAATACAATAAACCGTTGTACGTGTTGGTGGCTGAGTTCTTACACATTATTTTTATTTATTTATTTATTTAACCTGATCAGATTAGGGCCATCAGGCCCTCTCTTACATCGGACCAGTGTTCCACACATGCAGCATTTCACACATCAGAGTTACATCATGACCACAGTTTAAATGAGAAAATTAGCTTACTCTAGTGACAATATGAATAAAGAGTAGTGACTAGGATCTAATAAAGTAAATGCGGAAGTATTTTTACAACAGGCGCTATACATACAGATTATGATAAAAGCAATAATAATAACAGTAAAAAAATCAAATAATAACGATAAACATGACTAAGACCTAATAAAATAAATGCTGGCAGTATTTTTACAACAGGTGCTATACATACAGATTATGATAAAAGCAATAATAATAACAGTAAAAAAAATGAAATAATAATGACAAACATGAGAAGGATTGACAATAGTAATGAAGGTTTGTGCAGATGAACATAATATCTTGGTTTGTAAAGTAGATGTTTACTGGTATTGCGAGTTTTGGGGAAGGGAGATTTAAGGAGGGGGAAAGAGGTGAAGTGCATTCATGTACAGAGGAAGGCATTACTGTTGCTTAAGTAGATACGTCATTAACTGTTTTTTGAAGCCGGACATGATTTTAAGTTCTCTAACATACCGAGGGAGGTTATTCCAGAGTCGGGTTCCCGCTACAGTAAAGGACTTGAAGAAGGTGACTGAGCGATGCAGTGGAACGGAGAGGATTTTATTATAATGGGAACGTGTGTTTCTGTCATGTTGTTAGGGACGAGGAGAGATATGAGGGACAGTGTACATTTATAAGGCAGTAGATGAGACAGAGTGTATGGAAATCTCTGCGTTTGTCTGTACGCAGCCAGGACAATTTTGCATATGCTGGTGAAATGTGATCAAAAAGTCGAACGTCACAGATATATCGGACGCAGACATTCATAACCAGTTCTAGACGTCGGGAATTTTCCTGAGAGAGGCCTTGTAGGATAATATCGCTGTAGTCAATGATTGGGAGTACAAGCGTTTGTACTAATTTCTTTTTCAGATCGAAAGGGAAGAGTTTTTTATATTTTTGTAGGACATGAAGGGATGCTGATGCTTTTTTGCACACTGCAGTTCCGTGCTCTGTCCAATTACACCATTACTGTTGTGTCTTCGTTCTGCTTTCGTAGTTCCAGTATCACTTCAGTATGCTCTCGAGTTGCTGGAACGACTATCTTACTTCATTCATCGCTGCGTTGTCATCTGCTGAAAAACGCACGCCAAGATCTGTTGAAAAAACAATGGACTCTGCTACCGCGCAAAATTTCAGTGATATGCTATTTTGTTCCAAAGTTACTAGCTATCAAAGAGTGTCTAGATTTTTTGGGACCCCTCTGTATTCTCACGAAATGAGTGATTTTCCTTGCAGCAGTGAGGGCCCGCGGTCACGTGCATCGCGCCGCGTCCCTTCTGCCGGCGTCCCGCCACGCCACGTCGCGGAATATTGAGCAGACACGGCCGGGCCGGCCGCGTCAGCCATCCGTCAGCAGCCAGAGGAATGCCGCTCAAAGAGGCCGCCCCAGCCGCTCATTAGCCGCCGTCCTGTGTTCTTTCTGCTCAGCCGCTGTCTGTCGCATGCGAGCAGCCGCTCATGCGTAGCGCACACTCTGCAAATAGCAGACAATGACGCGCCACGCTAGTCCATTCATTTTAACCATCTGTCACTACTATCTGATCTAACAGCCTACGGTTGAAATTGCAACAACGTGAAAACGGAGTGCAACCAACATCAAACGACATCAAGCGTGCTACATGCTTGGACCTGCAAACGATTAGCATTTCAGCGTAATCGCAAAAAGTAGTTAGGAGTAATGTCGTCTGATTTCTAAATATCATCAAACCTTACGCAGCAAGTTTATCATTCAGAAATGCATTTGGTTGTGAGAAGCTCGTTTTACGCCTTTTATAAGAAGAGGAAATGTTTGTCTGCATGTATGAGAACACGATAGAGACAGGACAGTGGCCAATGGGAACTGCCGTTATCGTTCCGCAATACTGCTGTTCCCGTTGATCGGGATTCCTCAACGATCGTGCGAATGTCGAACTGACGGTTCATGAGGGTCATACACTACTGGCCATTAAAATTGCTAAACCAAGAAGAAGTGCAGATGTTAACGGGCATTCAGTGGACAAATATATTATACTAGAACTGACATGTGACACAATTTGGGTGCTTAGATCCTGAGAAATCAGTACCCAGAACAACCAACTATGGCCGTAATGACGGCCTTCATACGCCTGGGCATTGAGTCAAACAGAGCTTGGATGGCGTGCACAGCTGCCCATGCAGCTTCAACACGATACCACAGTTCATCAAGAGCAGTGACTGGCGTATTGTGACGAGCCAGTTGCTCGGCCACCATTGACCAGACGTTTTCAATTGGTGAGAGATCTGGAGAATGTGCTGGCTATGGCAGCAGTCGAACATTTTCTGTATCCAGAAAGGACCGTACAGGACCTGCAACATGCGGTCGTGCATTATCCTGCTGAAATGTAGGGTTTCGAGGGGATCGAATGAAGGGTAGAGCCACGGGTCGTAACACATCTGAAATGTAACGTCCACTGTTCAAAGTGCCGTCAGTGCGAACAAGAGATGATCGAGACATGTAACCAATGGCACCCCATATCACCACGCCAGGAGATACGCCAGTATGGCGATGACGAATACACGCTTCCACTGTACGTTCATCGTGATATCACCAAACACGGATGCGACCATCATGATGCTGTAAACAGAACCTGGATTCATCCGAAAAAATTACGTTTTGCCATTCGTGCACCCAAGTTCGTCGCTGAGTACAACATCGCAAGGCGCTCCTGTCTGTGTTGCAGCCTCAAGGGTAACCGCAGTCATGGTCTCTGAGCTGATAGTCCATGCTGCAAACGTCGTCGAACAGTTCGTGCAGATGACTGTTGTCTTGCAAACGTCCCCATCTGTTGACTCAGGGATCGAGACGTGGCTGCACGATCCGTTACAGCCATGCGGATAAGATGCCTGTCATTTCGACTGCTAGTGATACGAGGCTTTGGGATCCAGCACGGCGTTCCGTATTACCCTCCTGAACCCACCGATTCCATATTCTGCCAACAGTCATTGGATCTCGACCAACGCTAGCAGCCATGTCGCGATACGATGAACCGCAATCGCGATGGGCTACAATCCGACCTGTATCAAAGACGGAAACTTGATGGTACGTATTTCTCCTCCTTACACGTGGCATCACACCAACGTTGCACTAGGCAACGCCGATCAACTGCTGTTTGTATATGAGAAATCAGTTGGAAACTTTCCTCATGTCAGTACTTTGTAGGTGTCGCCACCAGCGCCAACCTTGTGTGAATGCTCTGAAAAGCTAATCATTTGCATATCACAGCATCTTCTTCCTATCTGTTAAATTTCATGTCTGTAGCACGTCGTCTTCGTGTTGTAGCAATTTTAATGGCCAGTAGTGTATATGACGGCACGTAGCATCTCAATGTCGACACGCGACTAATGACCGAGAAGATGGACATACTGATGCTTGACCTTTGTAATGGAACTGTTCAACACACCACTATTTTCGTCGAGAATCGCAGAACCCGATACATTGTAGTGCTTAACACGATCGAAAGGTATGGAAATTGCAAATTACATATTTGGTATAATTTTGATGTAACTTTGATGAAGCATAATGGTGGCACAAAATTAACTACCCTGTGGACAACATTATGTTGGTTTTTCTAATGTACTTCACGGTATCCTTCATTTTTAAAACTGAGAAGATTTAGATGTAATATTATGATCATACTCGTTGTTTCCCACAGTTGCTCAAAAAGATAAAATACATTGACGACTGTTTTTCTTTTCACTTTCATGAAATGTAATCAAATTATAGTTCTTTGGTCTTGGATTTCGATTATATCAATCGTGAAAACATATTTTTGTGCTGAAAGAGATATACCTGTTCTTGTTCGCTTGGGGGAGGGGTTGGGAGGGGGGGTTTACGTTTGATAGTGGCAGTTGTCATGCAGTTGTACAAAAGCAGTTCTTATAGAGAGATGTAACTATTGGAAATTAGCAGTACTTGTCTAGAAGAGTGTAAATTTTTTGAAAATAGCAAAATATGGAATAAAATTGTTTTGGAGAGAAAGTACGATCCCTCTTGATGTATGGGTAAACAGAACCCGGACACCGCTTTGCAACTTTAGCGTGAAAGAGTCTTTAATCTACGAAGACTGTGCCAACAGGAAGAGCAACTTACGACAACCGACGAGAAATAAGTGCAAAATACTTTTTACTGCTTCTCTGATGGCTCTGAGCACTATGGGACTCAACTGCTGAGGTCATTAGTCCCCTAGAACTTAGAACTAGTTAAACCTAACTACCGTAAGGACATCACAAACATCCATGCCCGAGGCAGGATTCGAACCTGCGACCGTAGCGGTCTTGCGGTTCCAGACTGCAGCGCTTTAACCGCACGGCCACTTCGGCCGGCTACTGTTTCTCTCTCCTTCGACTTCACGCTTTTAATAGCTGATGACTTACAAACCTCAATACAGATGAAGTAATTTCTGAAAAATTGGATAAATTAACAACATTTAAATTACATTTAGGTACTTTTTATAGTCCTAAAGAGAGTAGGGGACTAGACTGTGCAGGATCGTTATCACGTTACGTAACTTGACTCAGGGCATGTTTTCAGCAAGTGTCCACATTACAGTGCGAAGTAGAGCTGTGACATCGAAAGGTAAATATCGGTATTCGATGTAATCGACTGTCGTCCTCCTAAATGTCGATATCGACTATTAATATAATGATAAAAGTCGACATTTCGATATATCGGTGATTAAAAATTTAGTTTTAAAATTCACGTTATAATTTATGGTTTCACATGTTATTAAAACTTTTTATGAATTAAAAGTAATTAAATAAAAATTAATTCAATATTATTTTGCATACAGTTGATGCAAATGCTTTTGCTGAGAAAACGCAGCCACTGGTGCCTTGGCCACATCTGCTACAGGGTCTGTAACTAAAGCTGTGACCTTATCATGAGGTATTTCGAACTGTTCACAAATATTTTGTCAGAAAGTGAAAAGTATAATCTGAAGTATGCTATTCTATTACCTTTAAGTCCATACATCAGTGGCTAAGGTTACTGTTATCACCTGACATAATTCTTGCTGAAACTAGAAACAAAAGATTTCAAAGTTTTGTTCATTAATCTTATAAAAATGAGTTAAAATTGTCATTAGACTGATGAAAAGTTCATTCTCCAAAATATAAAATGGCAAACAATCTTTACAAATAAGAACAAAATCATTTCATTCATTTTTGTGTTCCTCCTCCTCCTGCAAATGAAGTAACATTTTTGAAAGCTGTGGCGATACCTCTTTGCTTACAAGCTGAGTAAATGGTTGACGAAGCCGAAGCTAGTTCTGTACTCGAAGTGGAACTAGGGAATTGTGTATTGGACCGGGGACCTAGAAACGACGGAGAGGCTTCGTCCTCGCCATAGCCCTCATTGGTTCACAACCCGACAACAGGCCAGAGCAGTTCATCGAACCCACCGCCGCCCCACACCCAACCCAAGGTTATTGTGCAGTTGGGCCTCCAGCGGACCCCCCACACCCCGGGAACGTCTCATACCAGATGCGTGTAACCCCAAATCTTTGCGTGGTAGACTAATTATGGTGTACTTGTACGTGCAGACAGTGTTTGCTCAGCAATCGCCGACATAGTGGAACCAGCCCGACACAGGGGAACCAGCCCGCATTCGCCGAGGCAGATGGAAAACCGCCTTAAAAACCATCCACAGGCTGGCCAGCACACCGGACCTCGACAGTAATCCGCTGGGTGGATTCGTACCGGGGACCGGCACGACATCCCGCTCGGGCAGCAGCACGTTAGACCGCGCGGCTAGCCGAGCGGGCAACTAGGGGCTTACTGTCTATATCAACACTGTCAGGATTTGATTTGGACGCCTTTTTCTTCGACGAACCGTAGCCTTCCATCCCTAATCAAATGTTTTCGGATGTGGGGACTTTCTAGGAGCTTTTAAGTGTGTAGTGTTACCAGAGGTTACTAATAAACTCCTCAAATTATGTCACATTGCATTTTTACCACCGTTTTATTTAAAATGCTCCCACAAATCACTTTTCAGAGGAATTTTTTTCACACTGCAAAACCACTAATGCAAGCGCACAACGATCAACGGACAGTACAAACAGAAAGGCCTTTCAAAAATTACATTTTAACCATTTCTGCCAGCCTTACTTTCTAGCTAGAGGAGATTACGAAAATACATAATTGGCAACACTCAAAGTTTCTTTAAGAACTGCAGAATGGTAAACTGTAGGCCCCGTTCTTATGTTGCAGTTATTTCGGTATCAAACAGAAAGTAGAGTTGAGTTTTCTCTGTTATGAATTAGACGATTATAATGATAATATTATCAAAATACATCGCCACAAAATATCGATGTTCCTGGTATATCGTCGGACAAATATCGTTTAGAATATCGCAGTACTGACTCCGATATATTGAAATTTCGATACATAACCGTCCCATATCCCAACCCTAGTGCGAAGCTGTCTGGGGCAGCACGAACTGTCAGAACGTTTAGCATTGTTGCAGCTTCTCTTGACAATGCAACAGAGAGAGGCGCGCTGATATAGGTGACCCCAACAGTGAACACGTTGCCATTAGTCGAGTAATGGTTCTGTGTAAAGCACCGAGATGAGTGTATCCGTATGTGGAGAACAACATCTGGCGTGACGGTATGCGGTGTCATTGGCTTCACAAAACGATTTCCTGCGGCTCGCGTAGCTGGTAGTCTGAACAGCAGCCGTTGCATATCTGACGTACCCTAACTTCGAAGTTTCCGTGACAGTGTTTCAACTAGAAGACATAAGGCTGCATGCTGCACTTCCGTCTTTGATCTACCTCGATACAGAATACATTAGACTTTTGGCCAGACCAGAAAGTTCTCCAGACTTCTCACCCACTGAAACCATCTGGTCATTGGTTATCGAGTGAGTGGAACACCACCATTGCCACTATTCGTCAGCTACCAAGATTGATGAACTCTTATACTGATTTCAGTTACCATGGAATGGCCCGCTCGGTTGGCCATGCGGTCTAACGCAAGGAGCGACTGGTCCCCGGCACGAATCCGCCTGGCGGATTTGTGTCGAGGTCCGGTGAGCCGGCCAATCTGTGGGTGGTTTTTAGGCGGGTTTCCATCTGCCTCGGCGAATGCGGGCTGGTTCCCCGTTTCCGCCTCAGTTACTTTATGTCGGCGATTGCTGCGCAAACAATTTCTCCACGTACGCGTACACCACCATTACCCTACCACGCAAACGTAGGGGTTACACTCGTATGGTGTGAAACGTTCCCTGGGGGGTCCACCGGGGGCCGAACCCTGGGTTCGGTGTGGGATGGCGGAGGGGTGAAGTGGACTTCGGTAGTCGTCTTGAGGTTGTGGACCACTGCGGCTGCGCCGGAGACGAAGCCTCTCCGTCGTTTCTAGGTCCCCGGTTAACATACAATACAATACAATACCATCTAATGGCCTGTCCATAATACCCACCTCTGTAGCCCTGGTCGCAAATGCACGCACGTTCGATGGCGCTCGCATAGGAGGGAAATTGGTTCGAAAACAGGTAATGAATGACATTTATTGTTGTAGTTGGTCATCAAGGGAAGGAGAGGAGGTACTGAAATGTTTCCTGATCACCAGACTTTGTGCCAATCTGCTGCATTAAATTCCAAATCTCTCCGCAGTGACTCATGGAGTGAGGGCATGTGACGCTGTTGATGGTGACCCGTCTGTTGGATGGGTACTTCGCCCGGCGCCCCCCTTTCTGCTAGCCGCGAGGATTAGGCTATGTGCCAGCACCGAATTTCACCCTCTGCCTACTCTCATCATCATCATCATACGACACAAGCGTGACACTACGCTAGACAAACTCTAGCGTTACTCCAGCTGCAGTTCCGACTAAAGTAACCCTCGTTACGAGAGATTCATCGCAGTATGACAGTGACGTAGTTTTTGCAGTAGAATACTTAGCTTTGAACAGTCGAATCTACTCCACCAATAAAGTCCAGTAGGGGATGTATGTTGCAGATTTGCCTGGATTTTCGCGACGTGATCAGAACTTGGAAGTTAAAATAATGTTTTCCAACACATTGATGAATCCTTTTAACAGCAGATATATTTTCCGTAAGTATATACAAAGATGTTCACACATAAACTGTTTTCTACCAAATTGAGTGACAAAACAGTAAGTGTAACAGACTTTGCGTATTTGCCTTCACAAAACTCCAACTGACTGCAAGTGTTTGTACCACTCAATATATACGCTATCGTAACAATGTGTATTATTTGGCTTATTGACAAAAACAATTACATTTTCTGATTTATAATGAAAACAATGATTTACAGCACACTGTTAGTACACTTTTAAAGACGATACATGATGATACATTCTCAATTTAGTTATGAAGCTACAATAACAATATCCATCGTAAAATCATTAATTACATCCTGATTTCACGTTGGATTTTATTCCTAACATTAATTCAAGTGGAAAAATGCCAAAACGGAATTTCAGGTTAAAGTTTCCTTTTTTGTGGTAAGATCCTATGGGACCGAACTGTTGAGGTCATCGGCCCTAAGCTTACACGCTACCATACCTAACTTAAACTAACTTACGTTAAGGACATCACACACACGCACACCCATGGCCGAGGGAGGACTCGAACCTCCAACGAGGGGAGCCGTGCGTAAAGACGCACAAAAATAAAAAACATAAAATAGTTGCAATTCCCCGATTATGACTAAGTTTTTCGGGCGATGCGATTTCCCTTTGTTGTGAGGCAAGAAGCAAATGCCAGAGCGATAAATCCCCCCCCCCCCCCCCCCCCCTTCTTCCACAGTCTCCAAATTTATTCGAAGTTGTAACCTGAAATATCGCTGAAAAGAACTGAAGCTGTTTAAACTTCTCGTCTTTTCGAAACCACTGGAACACAGTCACATGATAAGTCGAGTCTAAGAATGGTTCAAATGGCTCTGAGCACTATGGGACTCAACTGCTGAGGTCATTAGTCCCCTAGAACTTAGAACTAGTTAAACCTAACTAACCCAAGGACATCACAAACATCCATGCCCGAGGCAGGATTCGAACCTGCGACCGTAGCGGTCTTGCGGTTCCAGACTGCAGCGCCCTTAACCGCACGGCCCACTTCGGCCGGCTCGAGTCTAAGAATATATCTATTAATTATAAAATTTATGTTGGCAGGATTAATGATTAATTATGAATGTTAATTCATTATTAATTATTGTTATTAATTATCATTATGAGTGAATGATCGTGATTAATGATCAAATGATCGTGAGTTTTGTTTTAACGCCAGTGACCCACCCTCGCTTCGCACAGGTCGCGCTGTTTACAACTGGACGACTCGTCTGGCGCAGTAATTTTGTTTACGGGCCTCTGTGTAGAGTTATGATTAAAATTCAGAGAACAATGTTATGTAACTGAATATGACGAGTGTCATAAAACTTGAAACCCTCCCGTCGAATAAATAAAATAAATAATTTAACTTACTTTCCATCTACTGAAAGAAAGAAAGACAATTGAACTTTTTGTGCCTTGCAGCTTTCCTATCTGGACTTGCTTTTGGCGACGTGTCTGACCTGATAGTCTTTAGCGTACACAATGTTGTACACCTTGTGCCTTTGTTGGTAGCAATATTAATGTGACTAATCTAAAAGAGATTGTTTCGACATGAACACATAAGCTTACGCCGTGGCCCTTAGTACTGGTTGTCTATGCAGTGAACCTGAAAACATACATATATATTTTGCTTACCTTTTATTTTACTGCGTCGCCTCAGGATAACATAATCTGATTGCATGTCTGAATATACACACTCTGATCTATTGTTGATAATTATTTGGGTTGGCATTCATTTACTGGGATTGCAAATATGTGAGCTAAGACTGTACTTATTATGCATTTGCTTTTTTTATTGAATTACTCGTGAAAAATTCAATGTCATTGAGAAACCTCAACAAAAGTTAAATCCTGTGGTTACTGGGTTCAATGAAAAATAGTACGATATTGACAGAGATAAACTGTTCTCTTCTGAAAGTGATTGAAGATAAGTTTTTAGCTCTCTATAATGATTCAATTTATAAAAATTTAGTTTGGGGATCGAAACTTCCTGGCAGGTTAAAAACTGTGTGCCGGACCGTGACTCGAACTCGGGATCTTTGCCTTTCACGGGCAAATGCTCTACCAACTGAGCTACCCAAGCACGACTCCCGCCCCGTCCTCACAGCTTTCCTTCTGCCAGTACCTCATCTCCTTCCTTCCAAAATCTCATTCTAGTTTGGGGATCGTTTACATAAAAGAGATTGGTTCAAATGGCTCTGAGCACTATAGGACTTAACATCTATGGTCATCAGTCCCCTAGAACTTAGAACTACTTAAACCTAACTAACCTAAGGACATCACACAACACCTAGTTCATCACGAGACAGAGAAAATCCCTGACCCCGCCGCTGATGCTGTAGTATACAGAGAAGTTGCAGCATTAGAAAATTGTAGCGAAATGCAGGAAGATCTGCAGCGGATAGGCACTTGGTGCAGGGAGTGGCAACTGACCCTTAACATAGACAAATGTAATGTATTGCGAATACATAGAAAGAAGGATCCTTTATTGTATGATTATATGATAGCGGAACAAACACTGGTAGCAGTTACTTCTGTAAAATATCTGGGAGTATGCGTGCGGAACGATTTGAAGTGGAACGATCATATAAAATTAATTGTTGGTAAGGCGGGTACCAGGTTGAGATTCATTGGGAGAGTCCTTAGAAAATGTAGTCCATCGACAAAGGAGGTGGCTTACAAAACACTCGTTCGACCTATACTTGAGTATTGCTCATCAGTGTGGGATCCGTACCAGATCGGGTTGACGGAGGAGATAGAGAAGATCCAAAGAAGAGCGGCGCGTTTCGTCACAGGGTTATTTGGTAACCGTGATAGCGTTACGGAGATCTTTAACAAACTCAAGTGGCAGACTCTGCAAGAGAGGCGCTCTGCATCGCGGTGTAGCTTGCTCGCCAGGTTTCGAGAGGGTGCGTTTGTGGATGAGGTATCGAATATACTGCTTCCCCCTACTTATACCTCCCGAGGAGATCACGAATGTAAAATTAGAGAGATTAGAGCGCGCACGGAGGCTTTCAGACAGTCGTTCTTCCCGCGAACCATACGCGACTGGAACAGGAAAGGGAGGTAATGACACTGGCATGTAAAGTGCCTATTGGCATTAAGAAACTAAAATTGGGGTAAATTAGAATATCAGTGCTATTTGTTGCAGCAGTTTCGTGAGAGTCCTTTACGACATATTGCATTTTGAAAAGTTCCCACACCGACACTTGTACGTGACATTCAACCTGTGCAGTTGCTATTTATGCTTGCTTACATTGTGCTTGTATGTTCCTTGAGCGCATCGTGACTTCCTAATCAGTTACTGTCTCACAGTCCAAGCAGCAGGTCGTGAGTGGACGATGGAATTCACCAGTGCAGAAAAAGCTGACAGGCTCATGATGTGTGGAGAGTTTAGGAAGAATGCAGTTCCTTCTTGTACGGTGTATGCGGCTAGATATTCCAATAAGATGTCAACCATCTCGGCTGTTATTTATCAACCTCTTCAGCCAGTTACTTGAAAAATGTGTTGTAATATCTAGACAATGTAACAGAAGGAAACAAGTGACTTCAGAAGAAGGGGAAGTTAATGTTCTCGTTGCTCCGCAATTTAGCTCCCGCACAATCGCACGCGGAAGTGACATGAGATATGCAAGTGTCTACGCATTCAACATCGACATAGGTTCCATCCCTATCACGATTCTCTCCGTCAGGAGCTGCGTGGAAACGATTACGAGAAACTTGTTAACTTCTGTAGATGACTCCAAAATTTTTCAGGGAGAGACAGGAATGCAGGAATATAAATTCCTTAGGAATTAAAGAAAGAGGAAATGCAGGCAGCAAAAGCGAAATGCCTAATGTGAAGAAATCGAAATAGAATGCAATGGGAATTCCACAGTTAAACACAGAAGAGAGAGCGGGTAGCTGGAGAGAGTATATTGAAGGCCTGTATTAGGGAGAAGACTTGTCTGACGAACTCCTAGAAGAAGCGATTGGAGACGATAGGGTTGCGGAAGGGGAGAGGAATGGAACGATAACGGTGGTGGAGATTGTTTCTAGCAAAGATACAAATTTATTCCAGAATGAGATTTTCACTCTGCAGCGGAGCTTGCGCTGGTATGAAACTTCCTGGAAGATTGAAACTGTGTGCCGGATCTAGACTCGAACTCGGGACCTTTGCCTTTCGCGGCAAGTGCTCTACCAACTGAGCTACCCAAACACGACTCATGCCCCGTCCCCACAGCTTTACTTCTGCCAGTATCTCGTCTCCTACCTTCCAAACTTTACAGAAGCTCTCCTGCGAACCTTGCAGAACTAGCATTCCTGAAAGAAAGGTTCGCAGGAGAGCTTTTGTAAAGTTTGGTAGGTAGGACACGAGGTACTGGCAGAAGTAAAGATGAGGGGACGGGGCGTGAGTCGTGCTTGGGTAGCTCAGTTGGTAGAGCACTTGCCCGCGAAAGGCGAAGGTCCCGAGTTCGGGTCTCGATCCGGCACACAGTTTTAATCTGCCAGGAAGTTTCATATCAGCGCACACTCCGCTACAGAGTAAAAATCTCATTCTGGAAACATCCCCCAGCCTGTGGCTAAGCCATGTCTCCACAATATCCTTTCTTTCAGGAGTGCTAGTTCTGCGAAGTACGCAGGAGAGCTTCTGTAAAGTTTGGAAGGTAGGAGAGGAGGTACTGGCAGAAGTAAAGCTGTGGGGACGGGGCGTGAATCGTTCTTGGGTAGCTCAGTTGGTACAGCACTTGCCCGCGAAAGGCAAAGATCCCGTGTTCGAGTCTCGATCCGTCACACAGTTTTAATCTGCCAAAAAGTTTCATACAAATTTATGTTTCCTTTATAGCGGGGAGAGAAACAGATATTGGTGATGCTAATAATGATTGGTTTTACCATTTACTTGTATTCTAGTTGATATATTTCTTCGTCAGCCAAGATCCGATATAATTGGCGAAAAAGTGAAATATCGCCTCTCGTCGTTCTGTTGGTGCTTGTAAAAAGATATCAAGTGACTCAAGAAATCACTGTTTTATTTGTTGCTTGAACTCTGGCTCAATATATGTACAAAGTTTGGGGTAACACAAACTGAGATTAGAATTTGCACTGACGCTGTGAGTATCAAACGTACTTTAAATTGATAAGATCGTTCCCTCCTTCATTCAAAATTGTAGTAGTTCTTTGTTAAAGTAATTTAATCTGTGATCCAGTTTACACTGGAAAATTACCAAATGAATCTATCAGTGTACAGATTATACCAACTCGTGTTACCTACAGAATAATTATCAGAAATGCATCAGACTGACGATTAAGTGTTGCCTGTACGTTTCTTGGCTCAGTTCAATATCTACACAAAGTATTAAAAAACTGAGGAAACTTGATCCCCTCTCCCTAGTTATCTCTGTTAACGGCAGGATATGAATGCAGAACAGAACGCTGAATTTTAACTAAGATAAGTTTGTTTTCGTGGCCATTCTCCGCAGCAAGCTTTGAAATACTTGTTTTGTTAATAAAACCGCCTTTTCCTGTTGCCATTTAATTTATTTTTCCCAGACGCGTTTCACCTTTTTCTTGTTCTACAGCATCATCAGTGGGATTTATAACGATACAGTTTTGTTATTTTTAAATTATCAAACAGTTCACGACGCGATTTTTTATGTAGAGAGATAAATTACTTACGATTTGCTGATCTGCGTTTCCTCTCATCTGGTCTGGAGGTCGCAGTACCACTTTATTACCGACATACATGCACAACTTTGAGGTCAGACCTTTTTCACAATGTTCACCATGTTTCTCCTTCTTTTTTGTGGTGTACTATTGTTCTTTTGGCACTCGATATAACTATTTCTTCGGACGCTGCTTTTAACAACATAAATATCACAGCTCCATTACGTGTTTCCTCCTCTTTGGTGTGTTTACCTACTTGTCGTCAACCTAACGAAATAGATGATCAAAACCAACTTTTATTCATCATGTCTATATCGTGTGTGTGTATGAAAGAGAGAGAGAGAGAGAGAGACAGAGAGAGAGCTGAAGAGAGTTCTTTTGTGTGTGTGTGTGTGGGGGGGGGGGGGGGGTTAAGGTTTGAATTGTATGGTGTTGAATATGACTGTACTAGCTGTTAGCGAAATCTTTGGTGACAGCTGATTTGACTTTTCATTTCAGTGTTCTGTAGAGGGGTTATGGATAAGTGAGTGTAAAGATGTTGGGTGGAATTATTATTATTTTGGATGATATTATTATATTAATCCTCTTTGGAAGCGTTATTCTATTATTTTATCTATCAGTGTAAGTAATGAATTGCTTGGTATGTGTACTTGATCATTCAACAGGGTTTTCCTTTCTGCTTTGGTTTTCGGTATGTGGTAATTTTCTTGCAGGGTTAGGAGGTGTTTCATTGTTGATTGTAATTATTTTCATATCTTCTTCTCTAGTCGTTGGTGTTGTGGTCATGTTCTCTTAGGTGTTCTGCAAATGTGGAGTGGTTTGTCACATATTTCCAGGCTCTCATCTGACATCAAATGTTCTACCTGTATATCCTATATATCTGCCATCACAAGTGTTACACTGTAGTTGATATACACCGGCTTTCTGGTTTATGTCTCAGTTTTTTGTCAGTTTTGGGGTGTATTTTTGTATAGAATTGTCTGTTGTGGATGGTATGTTTATTTCCTCTCTTTTGGAAATGTTGGTTATTTTATGGGTGAGTTTGTGTTTGTATGTCACTGTGTACCATCTTGCGTTTTCATTCATCTTTTTCTGAGCATCCTGTGTTGTTGTTACGGGACTGCGTGTTTGGGTTTGGTTCTGTTGTGTTGTTGTCTGTGGTTTGGCGCTTTCTGCTTTTATTTTAGTTTTAATTTTGTTATTTAGCTTTGTGACTACGTTACTGTTGTAACCATTATTTTGTGCTACCTGCATTATTATGTCCAATTCTTTTTGGTAGTTATTTTTAGTGGTGGCACTGTGATGAGTCTATGGAGCATGTGTCGAAGTGCTGCTTCCTTTTGTGAGTGTGGGTGGTTCGAGGATTGGGAAATGATAATGTCCGTTGCTGTGCGTTTACGGTAAATTTGATTGTTTTTTGATTGTTTTATCCAAAAAGTTAATTTGGTTGTTCTGTTCTCTTTCACGTAGGAATTTTATATTTTTATGTATCTTGTTGATGTCAGTATTAAGTTTTTCAATTTTTCTTTGTGGTTCATCTACACTCCTGGAAATGGAAAAAATAACACATTGACACCGGTGTGTCAGACCCACCATACTTGCTCCGGACACTGCGAGAGGGCTGTACAAGCAACGATCACACGCACGGCACAGCGGACACACCAGGAACCGCGGTGTTGGCCGTCGAATGGCGCTAGCTGCGCAGCATTTGTGCACCGCCGCCGTCAGTGTCAGCCAGTTTGCCGTGGCATACGGAGCTCCATCGCAGTCTTTAACACTGGTAGCATGCCGCGACAGCGTGGACGTGAACCGTATGTGCAATTGACGGACTTTGAGCGAGGGCGTATAGTGGGCATGCGGGAGGCCGGGTGGACGTACCGCCGAATTGCTCAACACGTGGGGCGTGAGGTCTCCACAGTACATCGATGTTGCCGCCAGTGGTCGGCGGAAGGTGCACGTGCCCGTCTACCTGGGACCGGACCGCAGCGACGCACGGATGCACGCCAAGACCGTAGGATCCTACGCAGTGCTGTAGGGGACCGCACCGCCACTTCCCAGCAAATTAGGGACACTGTTGCTCCTGGGGTATCGGCGAGGACCATTCGCAACCGTCTCCATGAAGCTGGGCTACGGTCCCGCGCACCGTTAGGCCGTCTTCCGCTCACGCCCCAACATCGTGCAGCCCGCCTCCAGTGGTGTCGCGACAGGCGTGAATGGAGGGACGAATGGAGACGTGTCGTCTTCAGCGATGAGAGTCGCTCCTGCCTTGGTGCCAATGATGGTCGTATGCGTGTTTGGCGCCGTGCAGGTGAGCGCCACAATCAGGACTGCATACGACTGAGGCACACGGGACCAACACCCGGCATCATGGTGTGGGGAGCGATCTCCTACACTGGCCGTACACCACTGGTGATCGTCGAGGGGACACTGAATAGTGCATGGTACATCCAAACCGTCATCGAACCCATCGTTCTACCATTCCTAGACCGGCAAGGGAACTTGCTGTTCCAACAGGACAATGCACGTCCGCATGTATCCCGTGCCACCCAACGTGCTCTAGAAGGTGTAAGTCAACTACCCTGGCCAGCAAGATCTCCGGATCTGTCCCCCATTGAGCATGTTTAGGACTGGATGAAGCGTCGTCTCACGCGGTCTGCACGTCCAGCACGAACGCTGGTCCAACTGAGGCGCCAGGTGGAAATGGCATGGCAAGCCGTTCCACAGGACTACATCCAGCATCTCTACGATCGTCTCCATGGGAGAATAGCAGCCTTCATTGCTGCGAAAGGTGGATGTACACTGTACTAGTGCCGACATTGTGCATGCTCTGTTGCCTGTGTCTATGTGCCTGTGGTTCTGTCAGTGTGATCATGTGATGTATCTGACCCCAGGAATGTGTCAATAAAGTTTCCCCTTCCTGGGAAAATGAATTCACGGTGTTCTTATTTCAATTTCCAGGAGTGTATTAAGCAAAGGATATCATCCACATACCTGAACATGTTGCATTCTTTTGCTACTTTTTTGTAGTAATGATCTGTTCAATGTGGTTTACAAAAATATCCGCTAAGGCTCTTGAAACTGGTGACCCCATTGGTAATCCATCTTCTTGTAAATAAAATTCATTATGGAACTAGAAGTAATTTTGTTCTGTTATGAGCTTTCATCTGTTCATCAGAGAGTTCACAATATGATTTCAGGTTCTTATGCATGATTTCTTTTGCCATCTGGTGAGCGGTGGCCGATTGAAATGTACTCCCCTACACGCTGGACTTGAGTGCACGCTTCCAAATAAGCATACGTGATCGCCACCCCAAACCCCTTGCTCCTGTTCGGCCTGAGTGAAGTGTGGCACAACACCAGAAAAATTTGCCTCCTCTTCTCCATTCAGGATATTTTCGCGCCGCCGCAGTTCCCGTACCAACAGCAGTACCAGGTTCGTGATTACAGTCAGAAACTGAACTCACTAGCTCTGTGACAATCGCTCACTTTCGTTTGTGAAATATTTTTTAGCATCTTGTTCTTATGGGGCTACTGAACCCTAATGCTTTCACAGCTGCGCTTCCACATGACACACCGGCATGCGCCATGTTTGACGAGGAGTTCGCCGCTAGCCAAGTTATGTAATTGTAGTGAGAAAGCCCTAAGGATCAGTGGGAGACGCCAATCCCTAACGTACGTAACTGTAATCTAATAACTCTTTTATACGACTGCTGTTTTTCTCATTCTAGCTGTCTAAGCGGCCAATTATTTTGTGCCAGTTTGGTGCCCTTCTTTTAAAAGTGTAATATGATTTTGAACTTGGCAAAGTTCTTTAATTACTGTGGAAAGTTAGGCCTGTTGTCAACTGTTCATTCTTTTGGTTTAGTAGTTTATTTAATGTGACACCCCCGGCCCCTTCTCACCATTTCTTTTAACGTCGGGGGCTATAATTGCACTGGCTTCGTGGCCGTCGTGCTTCGTTTCGCCACAGTTGACTCTATTTCGTAGCCTAGGTGTAAACAGATTGTTTTCAGTTAACCCTTATTTTGTCAGGTCATCACCCTGTTCGGTTCTATGTATTGTGTTTGGCTGACTAGTGAAATCTCGTAAAAGGAAAAGCATATCCGTTGTACTGCGTGGCTTAAGGGACTGTCAAGCATGGCGTCGCTCCAATGACCTGGTATTTTCTTTCTTAAGAAACACCAGTTGGCCTATGAGACCAGGATACGACATCCCTCTTCTGATGAACGTGTCATTGCGTTAGTGGATCGCTTGTGTACCGCCTTGGAAAGCCTATTGATCACCGTTGGCGCTTTAGGCGAGGAAGGTGCTGCACTAGCTGATTGTGTCGCTGCCATATTGACCTTAAGCCAAAATGTAGACCTTTTAAAAAATAGTCAACCCACTTGTAAACAAGTTTATAGGATCCAAGCCCAACTAATTCACTGCGACAACCGTTTGAGCGATTTTCAGCAGTTCAGACTTAGTTCCGCTTAGGGTAAACTCGCTCAGGATTTGCATGTACAGGTGCAGGATTTACGAGTTAGTGAAAGCCGTTTTAGTTAGAAGAGTTGGGAGAGGTGAGGGGCGAGAAGGAAACTTCATCCACACAAATAATGCTCAAAAGCAATGGTGAGGTGATAGGTGAAGTTTAGAAAACCGGTCGGGGTATCTTTCATAAAATGTCTCACCCTGTATGCCTTCTGCTCCAGGATATTAAGCAACTCTCGGTGGAGATTCTGAGCGAGATAGAATCATTTCTGTGGTTCACTGTTAACTTTGAATTACATGCTAACGCTTTGGGGATGTCACATAATATTGTACTTTAGTTACCGTATCCTTTGACGTGTGGAGTGTTAAGCTATATATATATATTTTAATTTTCTGAGACAAAGGAGGATTGAAGCGTCTGCAGACGCTTTCGCCCTGCATTAAAAATGAAGTCGAGCGGAAGCAGTTTTGGTGGATTCAGGCCACCAATGAGGCTTTGGACAGGTATACTGAGAAAATTAGGACCGCAGTCTCAGGCTTGGAGTTGCAGCTTACTGAAACCCAAATAGCTGATTATATGTTGGAAGGTATGAGGCCGGCTGACTGCTCGCGAATTACCTTCGCTAAAAAGAAGGAAAAGGAAAGAAGATTGGGTTTAACGTCCAGTCGACATCTTGGCCATTAGAGATCGAACACAAGCTCGTATCGTGTCAAGGAAAGAGAAGGAAATCAGTCGTGCCCTTTCAGAGGAACCATCCCGGCATTTGTCTGAAGCGATTTAGGGAAATCAAAAAATGGCTCTGAGCACTATGGGACTTAACTTCTGAGGTCATCAGTCCCCTAGAACTTAGAACTACTTAAACCTAACTAACCTAAGCACATCACACACACCCATGCCCGAGGCAGGATTCGAACCTGCGACCGTAGCGACCGTAGCGCTTAGGCAAATCACGGAAAACCTAAAACTAGATAGCTAGACGCGAGTTTGAACAGTCGTCCTCCCGAATGCGAGTCCGGTGTGCTAACCAATGAACTCCGACAAGGGACTTGCACCTTCCTTGAATTGAATACTTTGGTTTCCGCTGTTGAGGGACCAATAACGCAGTGGTAGAGTGTCATTATCAGAACGTCCATGTGGATTCTAAAGAACACAAGAAGGGGAACCCCTTCTGTTCGTGGCGGCTCCCGAAATGCTATTTCCAAATTACAAATGTAGTAGGGGAGTTATTACCTTATACTCGCGCTCAGCTTAAGCAAGAGCCTATTCGCCCACTTATTGACTCTGACAATTCAGTTTTCCTTCTTGACTACCAGTGCTATTTGGAATACAGGACTATCTGTAAATTGCCTTGCTTGTGCCCTTCTTCCTGGAGATGTCGATCTTAGTGCAGGTGTTTTCTCCGATTAGAGACTTGCGAGCCAAGTTGAGAATTGGTAAATTTTCATGGTCGATAATTTTACTGGTGGTCTAGAACTTGTCTGTCAGTTTAATTTTGGAGTGCAATTTTATCCAGAATACTGGGTTAACGTTGAATTATTGGGAGAAGTTTCATCGCGTTGAGAAGTTTGCCATGTGTTCTGTCATATTTCTCTGGAAGTATCTACATCTACATAGATACTCCGAAAGCCGTAAGGTACGTGGCGGAGGGTCCCCTGTACCACTACTTGTCATTTCTCCTCCTGTTCCACTCTCAAATAGAGCGAGGGAAAAACGACTGTATGTACACCTCTGTACGAGCTCTAATTTCTCGTATCTTATTTTCGTGGTCCTTACGCGTGATATGTGTTGGTGGCAGCAGAATCGTTCGGCAGTCAGCTTCCAAAACCGGTTCTCTCAATTTTCTCAATAGTGTTTCCAGAAATGAACGCTGCCTTCCTTCCAGAGATTCCCAATCAGTTCCCTAAGCCTCTCCATAACACTTACGTTTTATTTGCACCTACCGGTGACGTATGTAGCAGCTCTCCTCTAAATTGCTTCGATGCCTTCCTTCAATCCGACCTGCTACGGATCCCAAAGACTCAAGCAATACTCAACAATAGGTCGCACCCGCGTCCTATATGGGGTCTCTTTCATAAAATTCTCCCAACAAACCGAAGACGACCATTTACCTTACCTACCACAGTTTTCACATGCTCGTTCCACCTCATATCGCTTTGAAACGTCGCAGTGGTTAGCACACTGGACTCGCATTCGGGAGGACGACGGTTCAATCCCGTCTCCGGCCATCCTGATTTAGGTTTTCCGTGATTTCCCTAAATCGCTTCAGGCAAATGCCGGGATGGTTCCTTTGAAAGGGCACGGCCGATTTCCTTCCCCATCCTTCCCTCACCCGAGCTTGCGCTCCGTCTCTAATGACCTCGTTGTCGACGGGACGTTAAACACTAATATCCTCCTCCTCCTCCGCTTTGAAACGTAACGCCCAGATATTTAAACGACTTGACTGTGTCAAGCTCGACACTAGTAATACTGTATCCGAACATTACAGGTTTTTTCTTCCTACTCATCCGCATTAGCTTACATTTTTCCACGTTTAGAGCTAGCTGCCATTCATCACATCAATTAGAAATTTTGTCTAACTCGTCTTGTCTCTTCCTACAGTCACTCAACTTCGACACCTTACCGTACAACACGGCATCATCAGCAGACAACCACATACTACTGCCCACCCTGTCTGTGGTGTCACCGCCAGACACCACACTTGCTAGGTGGTAGTTTAAATCGGCCGCGGTCCATGTAGTACATGTCGGACCCGCGTGTCGCCACTGTGATCGCAGACCTAGCGCCACCACCAAGGCAGGTCTCGTGATACGAGAGTGGACTCGACCCCAGTTGTACGAGAACCAAGCTACCGCCCAGTTGTACGCGAACCTAGCTATCGCCCAGTTGTACGAAGCCTTTCTCTCTCATTAGCCGAGAGACAGAATAGCCATCAGAAGTTAATGGCTACGAACTAACAAGGAGCCATTTGTATCAGTGCCTATAGCTTACGAGTATTCAAGAGAGATGTATTCCAAGGAATCAATAAAAGATAAGTAAAAAGTATCTACATACTTTTCTTCTTATTCATTTATAAGTTCTCATGTTCCAGACTTCACGCCCGTCTGCTTATTGCCGTTCGTGCACTATCGGCCACAGCGTTAGTTTAGCATTCCTTTTCAGCAATCAACATCACGGTGTCGGTCCAGCTACCGACACTACAATTATTGGCGACGAGATAAAGAGTTTGTATTAATTCATTTGCACCATTGGCCGATTTCAAGTGTTCTGATTGCTTACATTTAATTGTGTCATGGCTTCGCCACAATCTCCAGATGTACTGTCCGAATTTTATCGCTTGCAGAATCAGCAGACGCAGGCGTTACTGGATGCCCTTGGACAGCTCGTCCAGGGTCAACGTGCGCTGCACACCGATGCGGCCGCCGCCGCTTCTTCGCTACCGCTGCCACTGAACGCTGTTGCACCTCCCTTTCGACCATACGTGGCAGCCGATGAGACCTGGCAAGAGTGGTCTCGTCAGTTCGCCTTTCACATGGCTGCCTACAGAATTCAAGGTAATGAGCGGCAGCCGTTTTTGCTTTCTTGTGTCGGTGTGTCCACATACCGTGTGATAGTGAAATTGTTTCCCCGACGCGACGTAGCAACTTTGTCATACGAGGAAATTTTGTCTGCATTAGATGCCTATTTCAAAGAAACAGTTAATGTGGTTGCAAAACGGTATACGTTTTTTCGTACAAAACGTACGGCCGGTCAAACTAATAGGGAGTGGGTAGCAACATTGCAAGGACTTACTAGGGACTGTGCCTTTGAATGTGACTGTGGTCTTTCTTATTCAGATACAATGGTGCGTGATGCAATTGCACAGAACGTTTCTGATGTTCGCATACGGGAGCACATTTTGAAACTAGTTAATCCCTCCCTTCAACAAGTGATAGACATATTGGATAGACAGGACACACTGGACTGTGCTCAGGAATCTTTTGAAACTTCGCCAGCCGTGTGTAACATTAACCGGCCCGCTGGACGCGCTGCGCGGCCCGGTAACCGGGCCTCGCGCACGGCGACACAGCGACCGCCGCGTGCTAACCCAGAGGTGCCGCGCCAGCCCGCAAATGCAGTGAAATCATGCCCGCGGTGTGCTACTAGACATTCGCGTGAACATTGCCCGTCACGCCAAGCTATTTGCTTTTTCTGCAATAAGAAAGGACATGTTCAAAGTGTTTGCCAGAAAAAGCTCAGATCAGACAATCACAATCATTCCCGGCCCTTTGCTTCGCGCCGGAATCGAACCAAGGACGCTCAGGCTCGTGGACCTTCGCCTATGGACATTCATGTCGTTAATTCCGCTTCGTACAGTGACACTTTCTCTAACAGTAACTGTGATCGTCCCACAAAAACTGTGCGTCGACGTCGCCGGAAATCACGTCAATTAGCAAGTGATTCTGTACCAGTGTCTGTTCCAATTGCACAAAACAGTCGCTCTTGTCGTCAGCAGGACAATAAACTTTTTGTGGACTTAGACTTTGAAGGCAAAGTGATACCATTCCAGCTCGATACCGGAGCTGCAGTTTCATTGCTCAATCACGACACATACAAACAACTGGGCGCACCTCCGTTGCGTGCCGCAAATGTTAAGCTAACTACATATTCCGGACAGAAAATTCCTGTGTTAGGACAGTGCAGCCTTCTTGCAACATTCAAGGGACAAACAAAACTTGTGTCATTTTACGTTCTTCGTTCTTCTTCTGCAGTGAACTTGTTTGGTCTAGATTTATTTAAGTTGTTTAACATGTCTATTGTAAATCAGGTCCTCTCAGTGAATCAGACTGTGCCTACAGACAGTGAATCCACAGCTAGTGACTGCTACTTTTCCTTTGCCCCGCCCGGAAGATCTTTTTGCTAAACTGTGCCCGGGAAAATATTTTTCAAAGTTGGACCTAGCCGATGCGTACTTGCAAATACCGGTGGACGACGAATCCCAGCGCGTAGTGGTGGTTAACACGCATCTTGGATTGTACCGCTTCAAAAGACTGCCATTCGGGTGTGCATCCGCCCCTGCCTTGTTTCAGCAATATTTACAGACTATTTGTGCGTCGGTCCCTACTGCAGCAAACTATCTGGACGATATAGTGATCTCCGGACAGACAGAAGAAGATCATCTTGCGAATTTACGAACATTATTTCAGGTCTTGCGGCAAAATGGTCTTCGCTTGAGGAAGGACAAATGTGTGTTTTTTGCTCGTGACTTACCATACCTGGGACATGTCATTAATGCCCAAGGCATACATCCAAGTCCAGAGCACCTCCGTGCCATACAAGATTTGCCTTCCCCTCAAAATCTGAAACAGCTACAGAGTGTGTTGGGTAAAATTAATTATTACCATACATATGTGCGCAATGCCTCTTCCATTTCAGCTCCGCTTCATCGCTTACGCCGTAAAGGTGTTCCGTTCGTCTGGACGACGGAATGTGAACGCGCCTTTCGCCAGTTGAAATCGGCGTTGCTTTCTAATACTTGCCTTACGCCATTCGATCCCCAGAAACCCCTTTTGTTGATGGTAGATGCATCGGATTTCGGGATCGGTGCTGTGCTTGCGCACAAAGTTGGCTCCCATGATCGCCCTATTGCCTTTGCGTCCAAATTGCTCTCGTCTGCGCAAAGAAATTATTCACAGATAGAGAAAGAAGCTTTGGCTCTCGTGTTTGGTGTGACTAAGTTCCATGATTTCTTGTATGGTCGTCCCTTTACCATCATCACAGACCACAAACCTTTGACATCGCTTTTTCATCCGAACAAGCCTGTACCTCCACGTACAGCGCAGAAATTCATTCGCTGGTCTATGTTCCTCTCGCAGTACCGCTACGATATCTTGTATCGGTCCACTGCTAAGCACGGAAACGCCGATGCGTTGTCCCGTTTGCCTGTTGCTGAGGATAAAGCATTCGATTCTTCCGAACTTGCTTGCATGTTCATTGATTCGGAAACCGATGAAGTGGTCGAATCGTTTCCGATTGATTTTCGTCGTGTCGCTACAGCCACAGCTGCTGACCCTGTCCTTGCTACTGTTTTACGTTTTGTTGCTACGCAATGGCCTTTGTCAAAGTCTCGGATCGAGGATCCGTTGGTTCGCCGATTTTTTGCTCACAAGGAGAGACTTTTTGTTCGACGTGGTGTTTTGTTGTTGCGTTCTGATAATGATCAGTCCAGAGTCGTGGTCCCACGTTCGTTACAGTCCTCTGTTTTACGGCTTCTTCATCAAGGACATTGGGGTATAGTGCGAACGAAACAACTTGCTCGTCAGCACTGTACTTGGTTCGGAATCGATGCTGCGATTACGAATATGTGTTCTTCGTGCCCGGCGTGTGCCGAACAACAGTCCGCACCGCCGCGGAAAGTCTTTGCGTGGCCAAAAGCCACTTCCCCTTGGCAACGCTTGCACATTGATTTTGCTGGTCCATTCTGGAATGCTCGATGGTTGGTTCTGGTCGACGCCTACAGTAATTTTCCTTTTGTTGTCCGGATGTCTTCCACGACGTCCTCCGCCACCATCCAAGCGTTGTCTGCTATCTTTTGCATTGAAGGTCTTCCGCAGACTATTGTTTCCGACAATGGCCCACAATTCATGTCCGCAGAATTTCAGTCATTCTGCCAGGCCAATGGTATTCAACATCTAACATCCGCGCCGTTTTCGCCTCAGTCCAACGGTGCCGCTGAACGATTGGTCCGGACTTTCAAGTCACAGATGTTGAAATTGAAAGAGTCGCATTCTCGGGAGGACGCATTGTTGCTCTTTTTGTCTTCGTATCGCTCTCAGCCCCGAGATGGTCGCTCGCCGGCTGAGTTGCTCCACGGTCGTCCTCATCGCACCTTGATGTCTTTGCTGCATCCGCCGCATCAGGTTCCTGTGCAGCGGCAGACTCCTGCTTTTGCTCCAGGCGACGTTGTATTTTATCGCAACTATCGAGGTTCACGGCGTTGGCTCGCAGGGCGCATTCTTCGCTGCCTCGGCCGCGCGATGTATTTGGTTTTGGGGGCCTCTGGGGAGGTGCGTCGGCATCTCAATCAGCTGCGCCTCTGTCGTCGCTCGGGTTCTGCCGCTCCCCGTCTGCTTTCAGCGACGGTGCCGTCCGGTCAGCGCCCTGGGGACCCATCTACTGGCTCGCCTCATCCCCAGGTGTTACCGACGATGCCTTCCATTTTGCCCCATGGCGACGCGCCGCCGCCGCCGCAGCAGCAGCAGCAGCAGCAGCCGCCGCCGCCGCCGACCGCATTCGACGCTTCGTTGCAGCCGCCACGCGCCTCCCAGGGTCACGCGCCGCCGATCGCTTCCCGTGACCAGCTGTCCTCCGCCATGGAACGCCCGCCCGCTCCGGACCACATGACGTCATCGCGCGTCGGCTACCCCGACGCCATGGACATCGACCCTTCGGTCCCTCATGTCTTATTACGGGCGCATACACCGCATGTTGACGTGCACCCTGGACTAGTTTTGCAGGCGTTTCCTAGCTCCCCTCGGACCGGATGGCCGGGTGCGGGTGGCACAGCCTCGCCTGTTGTTAGGCTCCCCACCTCATCGCATACGTCAACATGTGGTCCTCCCCACGGCGGGCGGAAGCCTTATTACACGATCGTTCGCCGATTTGCGGGGGAGGAATGTGGTGTCACCGCCAGACACCACACTTGCTAGGTGGTAGTTTAAATCGGCCGCGGTCCATGTAGTACATGTCGGACCCGCGTGTCGCCACTGTGATCGCAGACCTAGCGCCACCACCAAGGCAGGTCTCGTGATACGAGAGTGGACTCGACCCCAGTTGTACGAGAACCAAGCTACCGCCCAGTTGTACGCGAACCTAGCTATCGCCCAGTTGTACGAAGCCTTTCTCTCTCATTAGCCGAGAGACAGAATAGCCATCAGAAGTTAATGGCTACGAACTAACAAGGAGCCATTTGTATCAGTGCCTATAGCTTACGAGTATTCAAGAGAGATGTATTCCAAGGAATCAATAAAAGATAAGTAAAAAGTATCTACATACTTTTCTTCTTATTCATTTATAAGTTCTCATGTTCCAGACTTCACGCCCGTCTGCTTATTGCCGTTCGTGCACTATCGGCCACAGCGTTAGTTTAGCATTCCTTTTCAGCAATCAACATCACGGTGTCGGTCCAGCTACCGACACTACACTGTCCACCAAATCATTTATGTACATAGAGAACAGCGGCGGTCCTGTCACACTACCCTGAGGCACTCCTGAAGATAGCCTTTTCTCTGATGAACACTCGCCGTCGAGGACAAGGTATTGGGTTCTAGTATTTAAGAAGTCTTCGAGCCACTCACATACCTGTGAACTTATTCTATATGCTCGTACCTTCGTCACAGCCAGCTTTCCGGAAAGCTAAAAATATAGAATCTGCCGTTGCCCTTTGAAAATTTGAACTCGGTCACTTGAGTTCGGATGAGGCCAATCATGTGTTGCAGGTTCTTAGTCGTTTCCCACAGTTTCTAACTTACAAACTGGGCATAACGAGGAAGATTCAGTTTAAGATGGTCCTTACTGATGAGGTGCCGACAAGCTCCAAATGGCCTATCTCACCCAAAAATTAAGAACTTACCTTCCTTGATTGGTGGCATGTTACGTGGTGCAGGGATAAAACCCTCTGTATCGCCATATGCATTCTCCATACTTTCAGTACCTAAACCCAAGAGTGGAGAACTCCTTCAGGTGGTTGACTATAAATTAGTTAAAAAATATGTTGTTTTAGATTCTGTACCTCTGTCTAATCTACATAATTGTTTTACGTGGTTTGGTGGGGCCAAGTTCTTTATGGTTCTTGATCTCAGTCAGGTGTATTTACGTATCATATACCTTTATCTGAGGATTCTACACATATTACGCCTTCTGTAGGGACTGGAACTTCCTTTTGGCTTATCCACTGGTGTAGCTGTTTTGCTCTTCTTTTATTGTGTGTTTTGGGTGACCTGAAATTTAATGTATATGTGTTATAGAGGAAGTGGAAGATTAGGGAAGGTAAACCTTCCCTAGTGGATGTACACCTTTACTAAAATGATCAGTGAGAGCTTACCACAAAACTGGAAAAGCACATCCACTAGTGAAGGTGAACCATCACTGTGCTGGGCTAGGGAAAGTGCACAGTAGCGTATTACCCGCTAGTGAAGGTGTATGGTCGCTGCTCCCGGGTTATTAACGGTGCGTCCAACAATCAAGATTTGTGCAGCTAATGAAGAGTAGCGCTGTACATTTTGGAATTAAAAGATATCCTACGAAGCGATGTTTGGCTGCCCTCCTAAGCATGGTTGGCTCCAAGCACTATGGGACTTAACATCTGAGGTCATCAGTCCCCTAGACTTAGAACTACGTAAACCTAACTAACTTAAGGACATCACACACATCCATGCCCGAGGCAGGATTCGAACCTGCGACCGCAGCAGCAACGCGGTTCCTGACTGAAGCGCCTAGAACCACTCTGCCACAGCGACCGGCTAAGCAAGGTTGGTCTTCAACAAGTTTACCTCCAGAAGCACTGATGAACGTTCACTCTGAGGATGACCTTGAAAATATAATTATCAAGTGAGTGTTAGCGCTGAGATAGGGAGCACAGTAAATCTCCATTGCAAGAGGATAACATACCAACAGGAACAGACGTTGAGACCAGAGAGAAAAAAGTATTCATGACAATAATGACTACCGCCTAGCTGATTTAGACAAGTCGGCTCGTGCTATTAAGAAACACAGAACTGAAGCTTACAAGTGCTTAGAAGAACAAGCGGAAAGAATGCGGCAGGGTTCAGATCGCTGCATTCCAACAGTGGAAAAGGGGTGTACTGTGGGAGTTCCAGTTCCCGACTTCGATAGAGGAAGAGGAGATGCTAGGTCGATCTTGGCTATCGTCCTCGAGACAACGGCCGATGGCTTTTACCGAATCGGAATGAGAGATGGTGTACTGAGCCAACTGTAAGCACGGTATTAAATTGTTGGTGTTAAAATAATTATGGAAGGGACGATACGATATGCCACTGCGGATAAAACTGCAGCATTTTATTTCAGGTCTCACGTCAGTACTTGCCCTCCAAGGAAGTTCCAGCAGAGAAAACTGTTGCCCCGAGAACAGTTGCGACGTCTCAACCGATGGGAAGCGGCCATGGATTCTTCAAATGCAACTGCCAGCAGAAATGTCAGACTCTGAGATGGTTTTTCCAAAACAAAAATGTGTTGTGCAACTCAAAGTGCCGTGGTGCAAGTGCTTGCTGCAATAAATGAATTTTACGTAATATGACTATGTTTTCAAACTACAGGTGATAAATGCAAATTTCGAAGTACGATTGTTTTGTTATTACAGCCATGGTTCTTGGCAGTGAAGGCATACATTCACTAGTGATAGTGAACTATCCCTAGCCAATGTGTATTGTTTGACAGAACTGGAATCAGTAATCAAAAAATGGTTCAAATGGCTCTGAGCACAATGGGACTTAACATCTGAGGTCATCAGTCACCGAGACTTAGAACTACTTAAACCTAACTAACTTAAGGACATCACACACATCCATGCCCGAGGCGGGATTCGAACTTGCGATCGTAGCAGCAGCGCGGTTCCTGACAGAATGGCCTAGAACCGCGCGGCCACAGCGGCCGGCAATCAATAATCCACTTTCACTAAATGGGCAAGTGAAGGTGCGCTATCACCAGTGATGGGATACTTTTTCCCTGACACTTCCACTTCCAATACAACATGTGTAACTATCTCGGCAATGTGGTGGTTTATAGTGCCACCTCTGCTGATCATTTGGAACACCTTGGAGACAGCTCGGGAGTGTGTTAGGGAGGCAACGTTGACCGTCAAGCCATCGACAATGACGTTGACGAGTCGGCAGATACCATTTTTGAGGCATTAAGTTTCTGCCAATGGTATTACAGTATTTTACGGGCTACACGACTCTATGGACTATAAGACGCAACGTAACTGTTAAGCACTTTTTTAAGAAAATGACATTTTTACCTTTTTTATTATTAGATTCCAAAGGCGAACAAAAAAAATCTTAATTTATAAAACCAAACTGATCTTTAAAATCCGTGAAAATCGTCATCTGAACTTTGTACAGTAATTTTGTGCAGGATCTGTTCCCACAAACAGCACAGGACGTGTGATGCGCTGTTAAAAGAATTCCATAATCTACTCAACGATATGCCACACATTCATGCCACGATTCAGCCATATGAATAAATATACTAGTTAAAACCATGAAGTCTAAGCAGTCACTGGGTGTGTACCACATTTCCCACATCAAGCAATTCTCAGAATATATGAAGACGAGAGATTCAGGAACTAGTGCAACAACGAAGGCGAGGAGAGCTGCAAGGAAAGGATTACCATTACACCGTATATGATGCACAGTTAACAGAACCAATTCGTGAAGTGTGAACGTGACAGAAGCTTATACAGAAGAACAAGGATTAGTGAGAATGAGAGAGAATTAATGTGAACATGTTTATTATATCCAATTTGTGTTGTGTTTTTTAAAGATATTGCGACGTATTGGATTCAAAGAAAATCTGCATGGTGTGCCGAGTACACATAGGTGGATAGTATTAGTTAAACAGAGGAGAGTCCATAACAGATGTTTGCCTCACGTCGGATGGCTGTCGTGAAGGATAAGTTCATATACTGATCCTCTTTCGTCGTTTTGTATTTCCTAGTTGATACGGTTGTATATTCATCAAATGATAATCTGGACTGATGTGCTCTTTTATTCCGTCGGCGCCGACCAGCGTCTTAAACGATGATTTATTTGTTCTAAAGCCATCACCAGCGACGCGGATGGAAGTGATTTTTTGATTTTGTGCATATAATTATTGTCGTTTTGACGTCAGAGAACGTACAAGCGAGTGGTATATTCTTTGTGAACAGTTGTTTGTGTATTGTTCTGTAGGGGCATAAGTAGTACATGTTTGGGGGCGGGAAACGTGGTCGTTTGTTGAACGAAGAAAGACATGGACAAGAGATGACTACAGGAATACGTGTCGCGCTATGGAACACACAGATGTTCACATTCTGTTACAATCTGAGACCAGGAACAGTGTAGGATAACAATATGGCATGTTCTTTTACACAAATTTGTTTTATTGTTATTGTGGACAGCATGTATGTTGTTGTTGTTGTTGTTATTGTTGTTGTTGTGATCTTCAGTCCTGAGACTGGTTTGATGCAGCTCTCCATGCTACTCTATCCTGTGCAAGCTACTTCATCTCCCAGTACGTACTGCAGCCTACATCCTTCTGAATCTGCTTAGTGTATTCATCTCTTGGTCTCCCTCTACGATTTTTACCCTCCACGCTGCCCTCCAATACTAAATTGGTGATCCCTTGATGCCTCAGAACATGTCCTACCAACCGATCCCTTCTTCTAGTCAAGTTGTGCCACAAACTCCTCCCCAATTCTATTCCATACTTCCTCATTAGTTACGTGATCTACCCATCTAATCTTCAGCGTTCTTCTGTAGCACCACATTTCGAAAGCTTCTATTCTCCTCTTGTCCAAACTTTTTATCGTCCATGTTTCACTTCCATACATAGCTACACACCATACAAATACTTTCAGAAACGACTTCCTGACACTTAAATCTATGTAGCATGACTAATTAACGTCGACTAAAGGAAATGATGAACAATACTGAAATCATTGAAGATATTACTGTATTATAATGAACGAATGATAAGAGATCTAAATCATGAAAAGTCAGATACGGAATTCATGTGGAACAAAAATTAACAAGAGGAGCATCTCAGCTTGGCTATGTACACAATTTGTTTGTTGATAAATAACTGTTGTACAGTCTGTGGTAGGATGTAGTCTTGTGTGTGATATCTCTGTCCACAGGAGTGAGGAGCACCAGGTGAAATTGATGGAGGAAATGGTTGGTCTGGAATTTATTCAGTAAAAATCTAAGTAAAGATGGTACCACCAACACATGGAACGATGGTTTGAAGGCAAGATCTTGACAGATAAATTAATCGTTATATATATTTCCTTACCTGGATGATTCACAGGAATAAGTAGGTTTGCCATGCACGCTCACGAACAAAGCCTGTTATATACATGTGTAAGGCATAGCATGATCGGTTTGGAGAACATACTAGTATATTAACCATTTATTAACTTGATATTAACCCACTACTCCCCACAATAGCATCATACAAGAAGAGAAATAGTTCATTGAGCCACGTATCACACCTACCATTTTTCCATATTTTAAATTTATATACGCTGATTTAGATTGTCTCGAGTACCTGTTTATGAACATTGTATATTTTCATTGTCTTAATAATATCGGTTTATTTTGTGCAGTCATACTGGTATATCCATTATGATGTATTTTAGATTGCTATAATTTTGCACTGAGTTTGGTCCTTTAAGCATTGTACAGGGCCACTTGGTCGAACATCAGGGTCAAAAAAATGGTTCAAATGGCTGTAAGCACTATGGGACTTAATATCTGAGGTCATCAGTCCCCTGGACTTAGAACTACTTAAACCTAACGACATCACACACATCCATGCCCGAGGCAGGATTCGAACCTGCGACCGTAGCAGCAGCATGGTTCCGGACTGAAGCAACTAGAACCGCTCGGCCACACCGGCCATCAGGGTCACAAAGGCAGCTTGCGGCCTGTAGCCAACGGTGGTGTGGCCAAGGAAGGACTGAAGGAAGATGGGACACGTCACAGTGTGGAAGCATGTGGGCGCATTTGGGGCGGCCTCGCCAGCTGACAGTAGCTGCAGTCAATGTCGGTTGGACTAGAGCAGCCCGACAACTTTTAGCGGGGAGCTTACGTCAGTGGCACTCAGCAGGTGCAGAGCCACAAAGGAGAGGAACCAGGAGACAAGGGCGAGGCGCCTTTCGACGAGTGGCACATGGTGGTAACATGAGCAATGGTCGTTTGTGTTGGACAGGCGTGTGTCAACGCAGGAATTCCCGAAGCCTGCAAATGACATTCAGGACTGATATAGCTGGCGTAAGGCCACAACTAATGAACTGCATACTTCAAAGGCTTCTTGACAGACTGCGGCCATTACGCCTTAACATAAATTGACCTCTCCCTTTGGAGATCAGTATCCAGTAGCCATTCTGTATCACAATGCAGGACTGTACAGTGCCACCTATCGACAGCTACAATTTCTGATCTCACAGCAGAAACTTTCAGTGCTATTTACTGACACGCTCCCAGCAGATCAGAACACCTTATTCTGCTGAAATTTTGGACAGGGCAGAATGACTGTCCGAGCTACTCCAAAACTAATTCCTGTTCAGCTCTAGTGAGCAAAGTCGTAACACACTGGTAGGACAGTCGAGTTGACAACAACAACCAGCATCATTCACATTGACATCAACAATGGAGTCGCAGCCAACTGATTATTCGTGCACACCTGTGACATAGACAGTGTTATAATGGAAGAATGCTAACCATATTATCTTCAAGCGATGTGAAGTAACACCCATCGTTACTGCCAACCTCTATGGACTATACCTAGGGAGACGAGATGGAGACCCATCTGCTCTCCACTCTTTGTCTGCATCTGCCAGATGGGACACACCCATGCTGCGAGTAACGGCGAGAAAACTGCGTCGAACTAATCTGCATGCCCTCCCTCCATACTTTGTGCTTCTGAAAACCCCAACATACTCGTGTGCCTTCAGTGCACCCCCGTGCTCGTATGACATTCCAAAGGGAAGTGAAAGTTCAAAGTCCTGGGTGATTTTGGTTAAATATTATTTGAAATTTTGCACTGTTATCAATTTCTTGGTGAGTGTTTATGTCATATTCGTATGTTTGTTCTACTATTTTATGTAACATATTATTTGTGTACCGTTACTTTGATAAATTACACGTGTTTAAATTTAAGAATTCCATGATCATACAGGAGATTTATTTTTTTGTTCATTGTCATTGCGGCACTAAAACTATTCACATTACGTTTTTACAGACAAAGTAGTTCAGTTGGTGGTGAGAGTTCGAGGTGGACACAGTTCGAAACATGCAGACGGGATTCAGAGTTACAACCGCTGCACCATGCCCACGTCCTCTACAGCAGAGCCATCGGCACGCCACGGGCATCCAACACAGCTGTCCAAGATTAATTAGTTGATCATAAGCTGCAGCACCGGTTTCATACGGCATTCTTGGTCAGCACTTGCGTATTTATGTAACCTGTGTCAGATTCACGGTTGCTATATTGAGTGTGTGAGCCTCTTGATTAATCACCATGTGTCCAGTCACTGTGTGTTGGGGTGTAAAAGTAGACTGCCTCCAAGTGGTACACCCCGGGCAATGCCGAAAGGTAGCTAAAAGTCTACTACTATCGTGGCGCTGCACTATGAGTGTGAACTCATCTCGCGGCTTAAAAGTGCAAATGGAAGCAAACAATAAAATGAATGGGTCTTCTCAAAACCCAATGACAAGAGACCTCGGCCCATCAGTCCGAGTACCGCAAATTAACGTAGAAGGTATAAGTAAGACTAAATGTGATATCCTCTCTAGACTAGCACGGGATAACAATATACATGTCATACTGGTCCAAGAAACACAGGTAAACCACGAGGCAGATCTCATGAAAAGGGGTCTCATAAGTGGATACACCGTTGCTGGAGCTATTCACCATAAAAACTATGGATCTGCTACATACGTGCGTAGACATTGATAACTGGGCTCCAATAAAAATAAATTCTTCGGATAACATATTTTAATAGACTCACTAGTAAGTAACCTCACAATAGTCAATGTATATAAGCCTCCTAACACCCAATGGCCAAAAGAAGCACTTTCTGAAACAAAATACCCTACCTTCTTAATGGGCGACTTCAATAGCCACCACAGTTTATGGGGCTATAGCGAAAACAATGAAAATGGTCAAGACCTACTTGAGTGGGCAGATATTGAAGACCTGCAACTAATATATGATGCTAAAGAGAGACACACCTTCTGGTCAGCTAGATGGCAACGCGGTTTCAACCCAGATCTGTGCTTTGTTAGTAGAGACCACAAGGGTAAAGGTTACCCATCAAGCAGGAAAGTATTAACCGACTTCCCACACCGCCAGCATAGACCTGCCACTGTCCCTCTTATAAAATCAGCTCCAAAACCAAGATGGAATTTTGAAAAGGCTGATTGGGAGTCATACGCAAAACGTGCCGATGCCACTGTACGGTGGATTAAGCCAAGCATTAAAAACTATGAACGATTTAGTAAAGCTCTTATTGCATCAGCTAAGAAAACTATACCACGCGGTTTCAGGAAAGAATATACACCTGCCTGGAATGAAACAACTGAATGCCTCTATAACGAGTTCAAAGAATCGGGAGACAGGGAAGTGGCAGAGGAATTTATCGAGTCACTTGACAGCGCCCGAAGAGAAAAGTGGAAAAAAACCGTGGAAGGTATAGACTTTAGAAAGCCCGGTCGAAAAGCGTGAGCCCTACTCAGGAAACTAGGATCTGGTGCATACAATCCCTGTAAAAGAACAAAAACCACTCCCAATGCAATTGCAAGCCGTATAGCTAATATGTCCAGGGCACCTCTTGACAAAGAAACCGCCAGAAACATTAAGAAACTAATTAAAACACGGTGGAGACAAGCTACTGAAAGATCACATCCTGCAGCACCTTTCACAGTGGAAGAACTGAAAACGGCTATCTCGAACATCAAAACTAGGAAGGCAGCTGGGCCAGATGAGTTATATCCAGAATTCATTAAGTATAGTGGGAAAAATGTTATCAACTGGCTCGTGAACTTATATAATAACATCCTTGAAGAAGGCCGAGTGCCTAAGATATTCAAAAGAATGAGATTTTCACTCTGCAGCGGAGTGTGCGCTGATATGAAACTTCCTGGCAGATTAATACTGTGTGCCCGACCGAGACTCGAATTCGGGACCTTTGCCGTTCGCGAGCAAGTGCTCTACCATCTGAGCTACCGAAGCACGACTCACACCCGGTCCTCACAGCTTTACTTCTGCCAGTATCTCGTCTCCTACCTTCCCAACTTTACAGAAGCTCTTCTGCGAACCTTGCAAATGTTCGCAGAAGAACTTCCGTAAAGTTTGGAAGGTTCGCAGAAGAACTTCTGTAAAGTTTGGAAGGTAGGAGACGAGATACTGGCAGAAGTAAAGCTGTGAGGACCGGGCGTGAGTCGTGCTTCGGTAGCTCAGATGGTAGAGCACTTGCCCGCGAAAGGCAAAGGTACCGAGTTCGAGTCTCGGTCGGGCACACAGTTTTAATCTGCCAGGAAGTTTCATATTCAAAAGATCTAAAGTATTGCCAATATTAAAACCTGGGAAAACACCAGACAACCCTGAACATTTTAGACCAATCTCTCTCCTGAGCACCTGCTTCAAACTCTTGGAGAGACTCTTGTGTAATCGTATTGGGACGACTTTGAATGATAGAATCCCCATCGAGCAGGCTGGTTTTCGACCACAACGTAACTGTTGCGACCAAGTACTGGCTTTAACAACACATATCGAGAACGGTTATGAACGGAAACTTAAAACAGCTGTTGCATTTGTAGATTTAACCTCTGCCTACGATACTGTGTGGAGGCATGCTCTTCTTAGCAAGATACTTGAGATTATCCCTTGCCAGACCTTGTGCAAATTACTAAGTGATATGCTCAGCAACAGAAACCTTGAAGTTCATCTAGAAGGAAAGAAGAGTCGAACCATTGTTTCAAACAACGGCTTACCACAAAGTTCTGTATTGGCACCATTACTTTTCAATGTGTACATAAGTGACATACCAACAACAAATGCGCGGAAGTTCTGTTATGCAGATGACATGGCCCTGGCTGTGCAACATGAAAGTTTTGAACAGTGTGAAAACTCCCTTAACCAAGTCCTCCGAGTAATGTGTAAATATTTCAGATCTTCGAGATTAATTCCTAACCCAATAAAGTCAGAAGTTACAGTGTTTCATTTAAACAACCAACAGGCAACCCGATGCCTTGACGTTACCTTTGCTGGTAGAAAGTTAAAGCATAACCCAAACCCAAAATATCTTGGTATTAAATTGGATAGATCGCTTACATTCAAACCACACCTAATAGATACTGCTGCTAAGATACGTACAAGAAATAATATTATTCAAAAGCTCGCCAATACTAGCTGGGGAGCTGATGTACAATACTCTGAAGATTTTTTCTGTAGCGCTGGTATACTCTGCTGCGGAATATAGCAGCCCTGTCTGGCTTAACAGCAGCCACACCTCTAAAGTGGATACTCAACTAAACAATACCATGAGAACCATAACTGGGACCATTAAATCCACCCCACTACCTTGGCTTCCTGTTCTCTGCAGTATTGCTCCACTACATCTTAGGCGGCAAACCGCCTTAGTTAATGAATGGCGTAAAATCTCCTGCAATACCAACCTTCCAATCCGTCAGGACATTGCTCCAAATATTTCCCGACTAAGATCTAGAAGACCACCATGGAGAACAGCTCAAAACCTTACGGCTACGTCTTACGGTGCTATGGATTCATGGAAAAATGAATGGTCTCAGACCGGACTATCCAAGAAATGCAATGAAATATCACCTGGTGGAAACCTACCTGGTACAGACCTGCCAAGAAGAACTTGGGTTATACTCAATAGATTCAGAACTGGTCATGGCAGAAGTGGCGAGATGCTCTGTAGGTGGGGCATACGAGATTCACCACAGTGTGATTGTGGACGTCCAGAGCAAACGATCCAGTACATCACCCAGGAATGCCCTAATCGTGCGTTTAAAGGATCCATTCGAGAACTTTATGAAGCCTCCCCTGCAGCCGTCGAGTGGATGGGAAACCTAGACATAGAACTTTAAAGAGACTCTATAGATTCCATATATGTGATTGCTGAATGACCTTACAGCAACAATTTCTATATGATAATTTTATCTTATCTATGGCAAGATACCTTATTGTACAACCTGTGTATGCCTACTTTATCCTTAATTGAACGTCCACAAGACGAGACATTATTTATGTGTTATAATGCATGTTGATTTTATCTTTCTCTGTCTATATGTATTTAAACATGAAACCATTATTACTTGAAAACCACATACGCTAAATAAATAACTGTGTTCGTTTGGGCTTAACGAACTTTCAGGCCAAGTTACTGTGTGATATTTTGCGTTAGAGGGGTTTAGTTAGCTCGTTGGGGAAAATAACTCTGCAGACTATTCAAAATCCATTGACTTTATAAGCCAATAAGCAATTTTGAATGATATATTCATTTTGTTCTATGTTTCATTGAATAAGTTATTTTGTTTACCGAGAGACTGTTTCTTTTAGAAACCTTTCATTCATATTAAAATAATGTTTGTGTAAATCTCCAATCTAAGATCGTTAGTTGGGATCTTAAAAATCAAGTACTCTATTAAAATCACCCAGATTAAATGATTGTTAACTTAGTTCTTTTAGGTGCAGACGGTTCACAATTAGTTTCCTGAGACGTGATAGGTTTCAGCATCCAGGGGATTTTGCAATGAGCCAGGAATAGACGAGGGTATTACAGGAAAGATGTGTGTAACGAAACCACATGATGAAGGAATATGATCAGGCCTTAAATTTCTAATAGGTTCAAAACGTTATTTTTCACAACAAGTGTTTTGATCAGGAAGCTGATACAGTAACTAATGCCAACCAAATGAATCCGAAGAGATGATTACTGATTCCGAAAATGTTGAAGTACAATCAGTTGTTCGTGTAAATATGGCCGTTCTTAAACCATGTCAGAGATGAAATCTCTGTCAGTACCGAAGCTAGAACAAGTACATTGAGGATAATTAGATGAAACTGGTGTATAAGTTTTTGAGCGCCTTGATATTTTGCAAGATGATTCGGATAATGATAACATTTTATCCTAATAAGAAGCTCTTACCGCTAATGCCAAATGTTTTGAAACTGAAGAAGACACAGATTCACCACAATCTCAGGATGAATCGGAGATGTGTGCCGAAAGAGCTGGATTACAGTTGTCAATTGTGGGAGACGTTTTTGAGAATGTTACACTACGTAAAACATGGAGAAAGAAGAAACACAGGAAATGGAGGAAACGGTCTCGGGTTATTTGGAGGAATCTACGGGGCAGAGAATATCTCAAATCAGCACTACTGCACTGTTACAGGACTACTGAGAGCGGCCGACAACGTGGGTGACTCGGGTGGTGGAGCCCGAGGCCGAGAACGATCGTCAGGCGCAGATGCGCCTGGCAGAAGACACAGTTTCCAACGACGCATCGCCGAATGGAGAAAATCCTCACTGAAGATTCGAATTCTAAGCCAGGTGCTGCGCTTCCCGACCCTCTTCGGTGATTCTAAGTGCTTCAATGTGCACCGAAAATTTACTGATGATGTGAAATTGCAAAATGTCTAACCATAGCAGTGACTCGTGGTTGAAAGCACACCTTCCAAAGACGGTAACCAGATTTATCCCCTTTTTTGTGAAAGGCGTGTAACCTTAAGTACGTATACGAGATTTTAGTGTCCTATTAATGTCTGTTTTATGACCTTTCACGTGCGTAGTACATGGTGTGCACCAATGAGAGTACTGTTTTGTTTTGTCGAGCTGATACATTTATTTCTTTTTCCGTGGGTTTTACGTTGATTGGGTCTGTTTTGGACGAACTTTTAAGCTTGGATCTCAAATTTGAATTTTACAGGCTGATTTGGTTACTTATACTGGTTAAAAGTTTTGTGCTGTATCGATTTACTGTCCGTTTTATTTCACGTTTGACATGGTAGTTTATCTTCTGATCAATCAGTTTTTCCGTCACATTGATTCAGGCTGTTTGTCTCCAAATATTTCTATTTCTTTGATTCATGTTCCACACCTAGAATTATCAGTTTTTTCGAATTTGGTTGACGTACTACCAGTTTATTTTGTTTATTATTGAGTTTTTGAATTCTGGTGAAGTGCTGACATTTGAGGCTTCTGTCTATATTAGAGCAGTAGAGTATTTAGAATGTGTTCATATTCGTTAACTAACTAGTTGTTCACGGTCACGCACTGCTTTGTCTCAGTCTGGTTAAATGGAAAAAAAGAAAAGAAAAAACACACGTTTCTAATGTGCATGGTAATTAGATAGACATCCTAATCTCCTCCCTCTCCGCCCCCCCCTACTCTGTCCATCTCTTTTTTCCTCTCTCTGCGTCCATCTCCTCATCCTTCGCTCTCCCTGTCCATCTTCTTCTTCCTCCTCTCTCTCCAACCCCTCCTGCCCCCTCACCCTCCCTCTGTGTCCATGTCTTCTCCCTCTCTTCGTGTTAATTCCTGCCCCTCTCTCTACCTTTTCCGTTTCGCTGTCTATGTCCAATCCCTCCTGCCCCTCCGAAACTTCCCCTCCCCTCTCTCTTGTCTATTGTTATTGGAAATTAAGATTCTGTTGTAGTATTCTTATCACAGACCGATAAGCCATAAATACAGCTTTCCTGTTTGGTAGCAGTGTTTCACTATTATATATTTTGTACGTGTATTTATAGATTACATACAGGATGAACCACCTAAAACTCGCATGGCGAATACTGGGGAAATGAAAAGTGCTGTTGATATGCGCGTTTCGCAAAATGGGTTGGTATTGAGGGGCTAATAAGCAGATTGTAATAATTCTTAGAATATATTTTCTGTGGGAATATACACTTTTTTAAATGGAGAAATCAACATTAACAAACTAAAAGTAAGATAAATTAGAATGTCAGTGGTGCGTGTTGCAGGAGTCTAGTGAGAGTCATTTACGTGATATCGTGTGGCAAAGTTTCCACACTGACACTTCTTTCTGCCATTCAAACTGCGTAGTTACTAGGTACTATGTTTTTATGATGGTACCGCGCGGAGTGGCCGCGCCGCGTGGTTTGAGGCGCCCTATGACGAATTGCGTGGCCTCTCCCGGCGGAGGTTCGAGTCCTCCCTCGGGCATGTGTGTGTGTGTGTGTGTGTGTGTGTGTGTGTGTGTGTTGTTCCTTGTATAAATTAGTTTAATTAGTGTATAAGTCTTGGGATCGATGACCTCAGCAGTTTGGTTCGTTAGGAATTCACACACATTTGAACATTTTGTTATGATAGCATGTAGTGTGCTTGTGAGTTCCGTGACTGCACTGCGACTTGCTAGTCAGTCAGTGTGTGATAGTCCAAGCAGTTGGTCGTGAGTTGACGATGGAATCTAACAATGCAGAAAAAGCCGATATATTCATGGTGTACGGAGACTGTAGCAATAACGCATTTTGTTCTTGTACGGTGTATGCGGCGAGATATGCCAACAGAGGTCAGCTATCTTGGCAGTAATTTATAAACTTCTTCAACCAGTTACGTGAAAGTGGTAATGTAACACCTAAACTACTTAACAGAAGGAAACAACTGACGACATTAGAGGGGCATACATGTTCTTTTTGCCGCTATAGTTGAGACACATGTTAGCTCCCTCACTGTCACATGAGGAAGTGTGGAAACTGCCCTACCAATTCTCCGTCGACATAGGTTCCATCCCTATTACATCTCTCCACACCATGATCTGCAGGGAAACGATTATGAGAATCATGTGACTTCTTTATGTGTGCATTAAGACAGGACATACCAGATGTATCACGTATCTTGTTTAGTGACGAAGCCAAATTTACCAATCATGGCTACTTAAACTGCAGAATGTTGTTTGTTGTTGTTGTTGTTGTGGTCTTCAGTCCTGAGACTGGTTTGATGCAGCTCTCCATGCTACCCTATCCTGTGTAAGTTTCTTCATCTCCCAGTACCTACTGCAACCTACATCCTTCTGAATCTGCTTAGTGTATTCATTTCTTGGTCTCCCTCTACGATTTTCATCCTCCACGCTGCCCTCCAGTGCTAAATTTGTGATCCCTTGATGCCTCAGAACATGTCCTACCAACCGGTCCCTTCTTCTCGTCAGGTTGTGCCACAAACTCCTCTTCTCCCCAATTCTATTCAATACCTCCTCATTAGTTATGTGATCTACCCATCTAATCTTCAGCATTCTTCTGTAGCACCACATTTCGAAAGCTTCTATTCTCTTCCTGTCCAAGCTTTTTATTGTCCATGCTTCACTTCCATACATGGCTACACTCCATACAAATACTTTCAGAAAAGACTTCCTGACACTTAAATCTATACTCGATGTTAACAATTTTCTCTTCTTCAGAAACGCTTTCCTTGCCATTGCCAGTCTACATTTTATATCTTCTCTAGTTCGACCATCATCAGTTATTTTCCTCCCCAAATAGCAAAACTCCTTTACTACTTTAAGTGTCTCATTCCGTAATCTAATTCCCTCAGCATCACCCGACTTAATTCGACTACATTCCAATATCCTCGTTTTGCTTTTGTTGATGTTCGTCTTATATCCTCCTTTCAAGACACTGTTCATTCCGTTCAACTGCTCTTCCAAGTCCTTTGCTGTCTCTGACAGAATTACAATGTCATCGGCGAACCTCAAAGTTTTTATTTCTTCTCCATGGATTGTAATACCTACTCTGAATTTTTCTTTTGTTTCCTTTACTGCTTGCTCAATATACAGATTGAATAACATTGGGGAGAGGCTACAACCCTGTCTCACTCCCTTCCCAACCACTGCTTCCCTTTCATGCCCCTCGACTCTTATAACTGCCATCTGGTTTCTGTACAAATTGTAAATAGCCTTTCGCTCCCTGTATTTTACCCCTGCCACCTTTAGAATTTGAAAGAGAGTATTCCAGTCAACATTGTCAAAAGCTTTCTCCAAGTCTACAAATGCTAGAAACGTAGGTTTGCCTTTCCTTAATTTTTCTTCTAAGATAAGTCGTAAGGCCAGTATTGCCTCACGTGTTCCAATATTTCTACAGAATCCAAACTGATCTTCCCCGAGGTCGGCTTCTACCAGTTTTTCCATTCGTCTGTAAAGAATTCGCGTTAGTATTTTGCAGCTGTGACAAAAACTGATAGTTCGGTAATTTTCACATCTGTCAACACCTGCTTTCTTTGGGATTGGAATTATTATATTCTTCTTGAAGTCTGAGGGCACTTCGCCTGTCTCATACATCTTGCTCACCAGATGGGAGAGTTTTGTCAGGACTGGCTCTCTCAAGGCCGTCAGTAGTTCTAATGGAATGTTGTCTACTCCCTGGGCCTTGTTTCGGTTCAGGTCTTTCAGTACTCTGTCAAACTCTTCCCGCAGTGTCGTATCTCCCATTTCATCTTCATCTACATTCTCTTCCATTTCTATAATATTATCAAGTACATCGCCCTTGTATAGACCCTCTATATACTCCTTCCACCTTTCTGCTTTCCCTTCTTTGGTTAGGACTGGGTTTCCATCTGAGCTCTTAATTTTAGTACAAGTGGTTTTCTTTTCCCCAAAGGTCTCTTTACTTTTCCTGTAGGCAGTATCTATCTGACACGTAGTGAGATAAGCCTCTCCATCCTTACATTTGTCCTGTAGCCATCCCTGCTTAGCCATTTTGCACTTCCCGTCGATCTCATTTTTGAGACGTTTGTATTCGTTTTTGCCTGCTTCACTTACTGCATTTTTGTATTTTCTCCTTTCATCAATTAAATTCAGTATCTCTTCTGTTACCCAAGGATTTCTACTAGCCCTCGTCTTTTTACCTACTTGATCCTCTGCTGCCTCCACTGTTTCATTCCTTAAAGCTGCCCATTCTTCTTCTACTGTGTTTCTTTCCCCCATTCCTGTCAATTGTTCCCTTATGCTCTCCCTCTGCACAACCTCTGGTTTAGTCAGTTTATCCAGGTCCCATCTCCTTAAATTCCCACCTTTTTGCAGTTTCTTCAATTTTAATCTGCAGTTCATAACCAATAGATTGTGGTCAGAGTCCACATCTGCCCCTGGAAATGTCTTACAATTTAAGACCTGGTTCCTAAATCTCTGTCTTACCATTATATAATCTATCTGATACCTTCTAGTATCTCCAGGGTTCTTCCATGTATATAACCTTCTTTTATGATTCTTGAACCAAGTGTTAGCTATGATTGAGTTATGCTCTGTGCAAAATTCTAACAGGCGGCTTCCTCTTTCATTTCTTACCCCCAATCCATATTCACCTACTATGTTTCCTTCTCTCCCTTTTCCTACACTCGAATTCCAGTCACCCATGACTATTAAATTTTCGTCTCCCTTCACTATCTGAATGATTTATTTTATGTCATCATACATTTCATCAATTTCTTCATCATCTGCAGAGCTAGTTGGCATATAAACTTGTACTACTGTAGTAGGCGTGGGCTTCGTGTCTATCTTGGCCACAATAATGCGTTCACAATGCTGTTTGTAGTAGCTTACCCGCACTCCTATTTTTTTTATTCATTATTAAACCTACTCCTGCATTACCCCTATTTGATTTTGTGTTTATAACCCTGTAGTCACCTGACCAGAAGTCTTGTTCCTCCTGCCACCGAACTTAACTAATTCCCACTATATCTAACTTTAACCTATCCATTTCCCTTTTTAAATTTTCTAACCTACCTGCTCGATTAAAGGATCTGACATTCCACGCTCCGATCCGTAGAACGCCAGTTTTCTTTCTCCTGATAACAACGTCCTCATGAGTAGTCCCCACCCGGAGATCCGAATGGGGGACTATTTTACCTCCGGAATATTTTACCCAAGAGGACGCCATCATCATGTAACCATACAGTAAAGCTGCATGCCCTCGGGAAAAATTACGGCTGTAGTTTCCCCTTGCTTTCAGCGTTCGCAGTACCAGCACAGCAAGGCCGTTTTGGTTATTGCTACAGGGTCAGATCAGTCAATCATCCAGACTGTTGCCCCTGCAACTACTGAAAAGGCTGCTGCCCCTCTTCAGGAACCACACGTTTGTCTGGCCTTTCAACAGATACCCCTCCGTTGTGGTTGCACCTACGGTACGGCCATCTGTATCGCTGAGGCACGCAAGCCTCCCCACCAGCGGCAAGGTCCATGGTTCATGGGGGTAGGTAACTGCAGAAACATACACTATTTATCTGTTGTCAATCCCTGTTGGTTTCGTCAGATGGTACGTCAGCGTAAATGAAGTGCAAACATGTGGTGTGGAATAGTGAACCACGAGATCATAGGCCTGTTTCTCATAGACGGACAACTGGTCTGCCACAATTATCGCAGCCTTCTACTAGACCATCTTTCACAAATGCTGGAAGACGCCGCTCATCTGCAGACGAGGAGTAACCTGTGGTATTAACGTGATGAGTGCCTAGTCCATAGCGCACGAAGTACTACAGCATGTCGTCATGAATTGCTTCCAAATAATTGAATTGGACGCAGAGGATCTGTACCTTAGTCGGCCCCTTCTCCTGATTTGATCCCTGTAGACTTTTTGCTGTGGGGAAAGCTGAAAGACGCCGACTACAAGTGCATACTAATTATATCCAATGATATGCAACGAAGTATTATTGCAGCCTGCTTGGACATCTCCGCTGAAATGCTAGCATGTGTGCAACAGTCGCTCGTAGCAGACTGTAAGTATGTATTGTCGCTGGCGGTGCACATTTTGTACACTACCTATTCGTCAGATTATCAATTACGTCGCTACTGTTCAGAATCCAAATCACTGGTGTTGTTCTTTAGTGCTTGCTACCACTTTCATTATGCAGGTGTCAATGTGCGAACTTTTCAACATACAATATCTCATAAACGCCTTGCATGACAATCCTGCATAGTACACCACTGACAATCTAATATATCCGTTTTTAGTCTGTTAATGTCAATATGCGTTGTTCTGTTTAAAAATGCATGTTTGCACAAAAAATACACATTCTAAGCATTATTGCAAGGTGTTTACTGGCTAACAATACGAGCCCTGACTATCGTTTCATTCTCTGAAAACCATACATCAATAGCACTTTCCATTTCCGCAATAATTCCGGTGCATGTTTTAAGTGATTCACCCTGTATTTTAAAGGTATAGAGCATCTGTCTGTCCGAATATTCATTAGAGTACTTCGTA